>NW_027638035.1:0-162077 GCF_951216825.1 Electrona antarctica | reverse complement strand
CTGAAAAAGTGAAACGAGACCCCGCCTCCTAGGGAAGGTCGCCCGAGGACGTACTACAGTTTCACGCGTGCGTCTTGGGGAGCTCTATAACATATCCGAAGATCAGACCGGAAGGCCTTACCGTTGTGGCGTTCTACAGGAGCAAAGGTTTTGACGTTCGCCCGCGCCATGTCGACTAGAAAGGTCGCCCGAGGACGTACTACGGTTCCACGCGTGCGTCTCGGGGAGCTCTATAACATATCTGAAAATCAGATCGGAAGGCCTTACCGTTGTGGCGTTCTACAGAAGCAAAGGTTTTAAATAGCAGATCTACAAGCTCGTAGCGCGCCACTCGGTGTAGTGGAACGTTCGCGCGCCATGTCGACTAGAAAGGTCGCCCGAGGACGTACTACGGTTCCACGCGTGCGTCTCGGGGAGCTCTATAACATATCCGAAGATAAGACCGGAAGGCCTTACCGTTGTGGCGTTCTACAGAAGCAAAGGTTTTAAATAGCAGATCTACAAGCTCGTAGCGCGCCACTCGTGTAGTGGAACGTTCGCGTGCGCCATGTCGACTAGAAAGGTCGCCCGAGGACGTACTACAGTTCTACGCGTGCGTCTCGGGGAGCTCTATAACATATCCGAAGATAAGACCGGAAGGCCTTACCGTTGTGGCGTTCTACAGAAGCAAAGGTTTTAAATAGCAGATCTACAAGCTCATAGCGCGCTTGTAGGTCTGCTATTTTTGAAAAATCGTAAAAATGCGGCACAAATCTTTGAATATATATTCTTTCAGAGCGAACGTTTTTTTTATTTCGACGTCGGGCCTAAATGGGTTAAGTGTGGATGCCGTGCCAGCAGTGAATAATGAAATGAAACAAAATGAAAATTCAGGCTAGTCATGTGGGTCAATACATCATCATACATCATCATCATCATGATAAAAGTTCACAGTATTTTTAACCGTTCTATACATTTTTTTTTAAAGAAATATTTTAGTGATGTATTTTATTTTTTTCTTGCTGCCTCCTTTAGTATAAATATACTAGTGTATAACATCTTTCATTTGTCTTAATAAATGACTCAAACAACAAGTAAGGTGCTCATAATGGTGCATTGGTAAAGTATCTGTCCACCATCATCATGGAGACAAGAGTTTCAAATCCACAGTGGTGCATCGTCCGGCTTGCCAACCCCTAGGGGTACTTGTTGGTACTGCAATGGGTTCACACTAATTATTGTTCGGAAATTAGGATTACATTTTGTTTTTACAGTAGAATGTCAAAAGTATACATTTTATACCTTTTTTTTTATTTTTTAAATGAAAACATGTATTCCTATTGTGCAAAAAATAAGTCATAGGGTGTACTTCCACATACTGTATTCGGGGGATGGAAAATGAATGCATTCAAACCTTTATTTATTCTCGTAAGACATTGAGGTCACCCTCCTTTTGCAGTGTCGTCGAGATACAACATTTCAAAGCAGAATGCAATGCCCCCGGTGGTCACCGAGGCTACTGCGTTAGCGACTCCTGGGGAGGCACCTGGCAGTGGGGGCTCCTCACTGGCCGTTGAGCCAGTAGAGCCACAACAGCAGTGATAATAACATGGTTCTTAACCCATTTTGGGGCGGGAACCCCTTTTGGTGTTTTAAACATTGTTATAATTTAGCTATTGAAAAATAGCAGATCTACAAGCTCATAGTGCGCCACCGAGTGGCGCGCTACGAGCTTGTAGGTCTGCTATTTTTGAAAAATCGTTATAATGTGGCGCAAATCATTGAATATATATTTCAGATTTTTAACTAAAATATTTGCTTCTGGGGCGTCCCTGGAACTACATATTTTGAGATGGGGGGTCCGTGGCCCAATAGAGATAATTCTGGGGGTCCTTGACATGAAAAAGGTTGAGCACCACTGATATAGAAACATGGGTTTTTCAGGAAAAAAATAGGATTTTGAAGCCCTTTTTTTAATCGACCGCAGTCCAAAATGGGTTAAGGTGCATTTAATGGTCTCAACACTGTCAGCTAAATTTATTTTACACATTTGATATTATTCCAGACATCATTCTATTCAAAATGTTGTCATTATGAACCAACACACCTGTTTTCTGTATGTAAAGGGATATAAAACAAAATCATGTTTTATGAAAACTAACTTGTGCATATTGACTAAAATTATTGGAGAAATCTTCTCACAGAGTAAACGGCAAAGAACACTGAGAATATATGGTATTTTACTCCACAAAAAAAAGCTCCTTTTGTAAGGACATTAATGCCACAGACGAATAACAGTCTAAGTCCACACTATTGATCCATAATGTATAAATGATAGATAAGGGTTCAGGACAACGAGGCCTTTTCGTGGAGGGGTCAGAATGAAATGAGCTCATCGGAAAGGTGTACAAAATAAACAATGGACAAAATTAATAACATAGCATTTCACAGTATAAATCTTTATTGCTACTTGGCTTAAGGTTAATTAAAAATACAGCTTTCTGCTCCAAACTAGACATAGCAGCTTTTTAAATAAAACGGTTTAAAGGAGTACGATTCTGGCTGACAGACAGCAAAAGTGCTCATTGTTAGTCCTATTCCTAAATAAAACAATTATCAACTGATGAATAAACATTTAACATGATTTTTTTTGCAGTATTCTGCATGCTAAAATAAAATAATATTAGATATGCTCCATTTTGTACAAATCACATTTTGTATGTACTGTATGTATTGTATTGTATTGATTTACAGTATATAGGGCATGCTTTAAACATTAAATACAGCAATAATTAGTACCTTAAAAGTACAATAATGTGTAACAATGTACCATACAATCCCTATCATTTAAAATTCTGTAATGGAGAAGGAAATATAAATTTGCATGAAACAATGAAGTACAAAAATAAACATCAGCTTCTTGGCATTGAGATAAAATATTCAAGCATTTCTAGAAAATAATGTACAGAAAGGAACAGTGAGGGTTAAACATGGTTACTTTGGTCATAATGTCAAACAACTGGAACATCCTCTACCAGTCTCTCTTTCACCAGAACCACTCAACAACATTCATTCCATAATGCATAAGAGCATGCATGCATACTTGTATGTGTGCATTTAGTCTAACATCTCTTAACACACACATGCATGCATGCACACACACACGTCACACACACACACACACACACACACATACACACACACACAATACCACAACACAGGCAGCATCTAAAAAAAGAAAGAAGGAAAAATAAGCATCTTATAGTGGAAAGGATGAATTGGCAATTTGAAAAACACTGACAGCCTTTTACTCAGCCAAGCGATTCTCAACCTCTTGTGGATCTGGGCCCACTAGAAAATCTTGAAGGTGCACATGGCCCACCCATCTGACCACCTATTATGATCAGATGTTTTGGGCCGTGTGCATTTTCAGAACATGTTTATTTTAATGTATCGATTGTGTACTACTTATTACGTTTTTGTTTATTTGGTATCACTATGAAAACACATTTGTCAAGATTTAAAAGATTTCTTTGTTATTGTACTGTAATATCAATGAAAAAAGAGAATCCCGCACACTGTCTTCACTTAGGTTGGTTTTTATTGCAACATTTCGGTCGTCAGACCTTCATTTATGCCTGATGAAGGTCTGACGACCGAAACGTTGCAATAAAAACCAACCTGTGTGGTGAAGACAGTGTGCGGGATTCTCTTTTTTCTACCCATCAGTTCCTGTTATCCGACGCACCTGTCCTTTGTAGGTGTGCAGAAGGACTTTTCCGTACTGTAATATCAATAAAACCATAGTGAATTTTGAGGGCCCACTTGCAATATCCTCACAGGTTGGGAATGGTTATATCATATGCATACGCTTGTATGTATGGTGTCTTGTCCACTAGAGAATTAAAGGGAATCAATCCTATTATCAAAAACATTGGACTTCACTGTACCCTGTGCTCCCTCTGGCTCTACAGTATGTATACTAACTGTAAGGATATTTAACCCATTTAGGCCTGACGTCGAAATAAACAAAACGTTTTCTGAAAGAATATTATATTCAAAGATCTGTGCCACATTTTCACGATTTTTCAAAAATAGCAGACCTACAAGCTCGTAGCGCGCCACTCGGTGGCGCGCTATGAGCTTGTAGATCTGCTATTTTTCAATAGCTAAAGTATAACATAATGGGTTAAGTGTTTTGTTTCTATTAAACCATGGAAGAGTGGGAGAGAATGTACACACAAATGCACAATTGAACCTGACTAATGGTCTGTAGATCCTTAACAAAACTCACATAAATGCAAAATGTTTGCACAAAACGCATAGACGCACATTCACACAGGCACACCATCAGTTACTATATAATTTCCATCCTGTTTGCTTTGCATATCTGTATGAGGGAAGTCATCAAGTCTTCATACTTTAGTGCCTTACAACAGTATCCTGTATGCAATAAGTCAAACAAAAAGGCCCATTCCATTTCAGGAATTAATAAAGAAAAACCCTCGTCCCAACTTAAAAATGCAGTATGAAAATGTCAAATGTGTGCAAACATTTTTTAAACATTAGCATCTGTCCCAAAGCTCTATCTCCAACATCCCAGTGTAGAATGTACAGAAAAGGTCTACACTTAAGCACATGTATGTACTAGTGATGTACGGGCGGGCCGGCAACCGGGCCGGCCCGCGCCGATTTGAAAGATCGAAATCTTGTCCCGGGCCGACGGGACAAGATTTTCAGCTCAATTATTGCACGGCGGGCGGGGCGGGTCACGTGAGAGTTTTGGACAAAATCTGTAAATTTAGTAGTAGAAAAATGTGTGTATTCTGAAGAAATGGACTTACTATATGGACAGTTGCTACATGAGCCAGGGAATCCAGGAAAAAAAACAAATTTTTGGTTGTACTGTGACCTTCTACAGTTTTCGGCCAAAAATATAAAGTGGGCTATTATAGCACCACCATTAGGACACTTTGAATATGTTTGGGTTGCGTTGTCTTCCTAGGACCATTTATTTACCATTCTAGGACCTCGGCCTACTGGAAGCCTGCACAAAGTTTGGATGCTGACAGGTGCAGCATTTTCAAAGATTGGATCCAGACTCATGCACATACATGCACGTGCGCACGCACGCACACAGACATACAAAATCTTCTTCCAAGATCCCTTAGTTCCAGCAACTAAGGCGCTCTGTACTTTTCTAAAGGAATTATCTAAGTAGTTTGTCACCTTAGGAAAAATACTACAGTATAATCAATAATGACACAAAGACTTCCAAATAACAATTGGGAAGAGAGTGATCACAAAGGCAATATGCTGTTGGCTTATACCTGTACCGTAGCCCAGGTATATCAACGTTATAAAGGCCCAATTACGGTATGTTGTTTATGGTGCTGATGCTAAGATTCTCGTGTTAACCACTTGAACGTCCCCAGCATGCCTATCCTGGGGGAAGTTAGCAAAAATAATAGCCCACAACAAATGTTTTCATTTGTTTTACAAAGTGCTTTGAACATATATCTTTTAAATGAAAAAAGTAATGGCAAAATTGAGTAATGAATCTATCAATGGGTAAATATTTGACCGATCATTCCAGTCTAATGAATACAGATTAAAAGGGTAGGTTGGTATTTCTTTGTTTCTTGTCCTCCCTCTATTTACCACTGATGCAAGTCACGAAGAGACAAGGAGACAGTATAACATAGAATAGTAGTAGTGCTTCTTTAAGGCGATATGGGAACATTGGAAGATCCAATTGGAAGATGCAGCTACTGAATGCAGCAGCACCAATAACCAAATAGTATCTAGATGGAGCAATAAATGACACTAGTAATTATACATGTTTGGCCTCCCTACAATCTCTGTTTTGGCACAAGGCAAGGTTTAAAGGAATGGCTAGACAGGGGTTTCTAGAACTGCACGATGGTGTTTGACAAACCAATGAACACTGTAACCTGCATTCCATTGTTCATCACCTATACTTGGCAAACACACGGCGGCAGAGGATGCAGTACCTTTAGACTTGATGATGGTTCCAAACCATCATTTAGATGGGAACCCCCTTGAACTCCCTCAAGGACCCCTGGGGGTCCCCGGACCCCACTTTGGGAACCGCTGTTCTAAATCCTAGTTTCTATGTTATTGGTTCTCAAACCTTTTCATGTCAAGGACCCCCCAAATTATATGAATTTGGCCGCGGACACCCATCTCAAAATATTTTGTTCCAGGGACCCCCAGAAGCAAAGATTTGAGTTAAAAATGTTCACTTTAAAAAATATATATATATTCAAAGATTTGCACAAATGTTCCAGATTCAAAAATAGCAGATCTACAAGCTCATAGCATGGCACAACGTGACGTGCTATGAGCTTGTATATCTGCTATTTTTGAATAGCCAAAGTATAAAATAATGGTTAAAGGGTTTAAAATCTAAAATGACACGGATGCTTTTCCTGGTTTTAATGGGTTTAAACAAGGCATAATAAACCTTGTGTGGGAGACATAGACTGTCCCAATTATTATGAATGCTGTCGTTTGTTCTAAGACAACAACAGCAACACAAAAATCACACCCACCTATTGTCCTGGACTGGCATTCTCCCATTTGGGTCACGCTACCTCTAGGGACCAGATCCTACCACACAACACTTTCCTGCATAAAACAAGACCGACAGACCATACGTTTAACTTGCTGTGGATCTGTAGATGATATGCTAGCCAGTAAAACAGTCAAAAGAATTAAAAAAAAGACCCACTGAGATAGATAAATTATGGCTTGTCATAGTTGTCACTGCTGTAGTTAGTTTGTCACACAAACAAAACTGAATGCGCCCGTTAAGATTATTTTAGTTGAGATAACAAATGTCAATGGGTACTTGGGTAGCAGCCTCAAAAGAGAAACAAAAACAGTGTGTGTTGACTAGAATTTGTCATCTATGTACCAGCAGAGTACACTGACATTTCATAACATACGGTACATACATATAAAGTATGTTTATTTTACATGTCTCTAAATAAATCCAGCCTTGCCCTCATTGCGTACAGTACTTTGATAATTGTTTTGTTCAAATGACTCTTCCACACTTCCTAGATCTTCATTTGATTCTCTGATGACAACATAATCCATTGGAATTGAACCTTTTGTTTTCCCATGCAATTTGTGAGGACAATAATTAATCACACACCATCTCAAATTACAGTGTTGGCTTTACACGGTTATGAAAATTAAGTTCTTACAATTATTTTTGGCAACAATTCAAAATTAATGTCCTCTCTAGCGAAACATCCACGTGAACCAGTGCCTAAATTCAACAGACTAAAGCCCGATTCATACTTGGTTGCACGACGGTGTCGCATGTCGAGGACAGCCGACATACAAGGTCTGCTAATGAAGGCCTGCTATTCTCGGCCGTTCCCTGCCATTCCCAGCCGTTCTCTGCACACGACAGCGCATGAATTAGGCCTTAGTTAAAAAAAAACGTCATTTTGAAGATGGATCACATCCTATACATAGGGTTCACCACATAGGCCTACTGAATGGAATCGTTGAACAATCCCACAGTAGCTTTTCTCTTACAGCTGGGAATGTCAACACGCTCTGGTCTGGGCTGATTCATCCGCAGTAGGCACTTTTTCACCTTTTCTTCACAGGGATTTTCCTCCTGGACCTGAAAGACCGCCGGACGGACCCCTCGAGAGGAGATCATTAGAGTGATCATCCCAATTCAGGATAGCAATTTGATTGCTAGACCTTCCGAGTAAAGGGAAATGTTGCTGACGTGTTCTGCAATGTTAAATTCATGAGGTATTCCAGTTCAGGCATGGGGCTTATTATTCGTCCTTTGGAACATGAATTTCTTTCCACAACCTCTTGTCACGAGTTGTGCCGCCGACGCCGCCCCGCTCACACAGTTCCACCAGATTCAACCCCATTCAGACAACTCGCTAGCTTAGAACGACGTGCTGACGGACATCAATCGCTTTTCCATCTGTCAAACGTCACAACACATCTACCATGTCTGGTCTGAATGGCAACTCCAATTTGAATATCCCACAGAGAGACCTCCTTTCTGCCTCCTTTTGCCATGGCATTTGGTGCGTTACTCTGGCTCTCCTACTAGAGGGCAGTGTCGTACACCTCCTGCTGTAGAATGTGAGTGGGGCCTGCAGAGGGGGCCAGCATGGAGGTGTGGTTGTGCTGATGGAGCATGGGAGCAGCAGGAGGGTGCGGGTGGTCCCACACCAGGTCTCTAATGGAAGGGGGAGTGGACGGCACCGGGGGACCCAAGACCACAGGGGTCTGGCCTCTCAGCTGCTCCCGGACATCCTGCTCCAGACTCGGGGGCACAATCAGTTGATCCTCTGGGTCCTGCTGGGCCGGGGCAGTGAAGTAGCCCGACTTCTTTTTGGGAGCCTCCAGGGCCACCTCGATGGCGTTATGGCTGTCCTGAGGGTAGGGTTGTCATCATGATGACAGTTTAGTTGACGATCAAATGTTTATGTCCCTAAATAATCCATTGATGCGAGTAACAATTTAAGTGTTTTTGGCATAAAAATATAGTATAAAAAATACATATATAGTTGAAAATGTCTTTTCAGTTTGCCTAGTAACAGAAAATTACTTTTCTGTTTGATCATTTAATACTTCAATCAAAAATGGCGGAAATAGATGATCTAAATTATAAGCACATGATGCGATGCATTAGCCTGGTTAATAAACCAGACCGAATCAGCCGTTGGCAAAAAAAAGTTGCCTACCAGCGGATTACGGTCTGGCGAGGCTCAGTAGCACGCCTCTTTCCTACAGCAGAGAACAGGTCGGACCAATCGGGACACGGTATGCAATATAGGCGGGCTTTGGTACAGTGACGTTCAATGCTTGAGACCTTTGACTGACAGTAGCTCTGACCAATTGCGTCAAAGAGAAAATGTTCCCCGGGAAATGAAATCCAAGAGGAGCCAGCCCAGACTGATATACCGCGACAGTGTTGTGTGATATTAGTCTGGCTTATTAGCCAGGCTAGCGATGCATTTCTCCACAGACTAATTTATACAGATGAAATGGAAACGAGTCTGTCATCCCAAACAATTTGCGATGAGGAGATCATGTGATCGAAAGTACCCTACTTTTACTTAAGTAAAATGTTGAGGAATTTCCAATACTTTTACTTCTACTCCACTACATCACAGAGGCAAATATTGTACTTTTACATTCATTTGAAAACTATTTTTTATTAAAAAGAATATTATTATAATTATTTCAATAACTAGATTATTATTATAAAACATATATTAAACACTTCAGCTCTATACATTTCGGCCATTTGAAAATAGACGATCTACAAACTCACAGTGAGCTTCTAGATCTGCTATTTTCAAAATATTTGTATACATTTGGAAACTTGAAATGGGACATTCTGCATAGTGAGTACTTTCTACTTTTGGTACTTTAAGTACATTTTGATGCCAATACTTTCGTACTTTTAATAAAGTACATTTTGAATTCCGAACTTTTACTTGTAACGGAGCAGTTCCACATTGCAGTATTGATACTTTTACTTAAGCAACACATTTGAGTACTTTCCCACACACCACTGGGTAATTGTGACAGGGCTACCTGAGGGGCAACCACGGAGCCGTTGGACAGCTTCTTGCCAAAGAGGCTGGACGTGGACGGTGACTTCTTCAGGTCCGACATCTCTCGGCCGCAGACGGCCAGGAGGCAGCCGTTGGTCGCAGACACCACCACGCTGGTCTGCCTGCGCGTCTTACCGTTGGGATAGTCACAACCCCGCTTCTCCATGTCAACGTCTTTGGGGTTCACGGCGGGGGGCCCAGAACGCAGCTGGAACGCACAGCAATGGATGTCAACCTAGATAGATAAAGAGAGAGAGACAGACAGACAGACAGACAGACAGACAGACAGACAGACAGAGACCTTTATCGATCCCGCAGGGGAAATTCAGTGGCCAGCAGTTAAAGCACACCCTTTTTGATGGTTAACGCTTAAAATGCCATCAACAATGAATGACAGCATACGACAGCACACCTTTTACAGTAACCTGCACTACGACAGCACACCCTTTACAGTAACCTGCACTACGACAGCACACCCTTTACAGTAACCTGCACTACGACAGCACACCCTTTACAGTAACCTGCACTACGCACAAACAAGACACACCCAATCACAGTAATTACAGTATCCCACGCTATGCTTAAACAACTAGTGTCGTAATAACGAGATCAACAGAATACTCTGGGATCAGTCCAGTACTACAGAATACTCTGGGATCGGTCCAGTGTCCAACAGTACCTCCACCTCTAGCTTGCTGCCGTTGGAGATCACACCTTCAAGTGGTAATTCGTCGTCGCTGTCCAGCCCGTTGTCAGAGTGGTTACTGGAGAAGGTGGCACTGGAGGGCTGCCGCTGGAACAAGACGGGGTGAGGCCCCCCCGCCCCGGCCGAGCCGGGCACCATGACGCCAGACAGCGTGGTGGTGGCAGCGGGATGCAGGCTGCAGCGTCTCTCTGGGCGGTGCACGGGGCCTGAGGAGGCAGGGTTACTATCATACACTGGTTAAAGAAGGAGCATGTCACCCATTTTAACCCATTTAGGCCTGACGTCGAAATAAAAAAAAACGTTCGCTCTGAAAGAATATATATACCTATTCAAAGATTTGTGCCGCATTTTTACGATTTTTCAAAAATAGCAGACCTACAAGTTCATAGCGCGCCACTCGGTGGCGCGCTATGAGCTTGTAGATCTGCTATTTTTTAATAGCTAAAGCATAAAACTAATTAAAAAACGAACTATAAACACTAACTGAAATTGAAAAACAAAAAAAGTGAAAACTAAATACAAAATTACACTTGTGTGAAGTGAGGGGCGCTCTTGCCATCATATATCATCATACATCACATTCCGTGCTCAGCCAATCAAATCATCATATTCCGTGCTACAAACACACACACACAAAGCTGTGCATAGGAAAAAAATAAAAAAAACGGATTCTAAACTTTACTAACCTTGTGAGGAGGTTTGCTCATCGGAGGCAGTGGAACCTGCTTCGCTGCCCACCTCGGAGGCCGACGTCTCGCTGTTGAACTCGGACACGACGACGGCGGTGCTGCACGAGGGAGTGACCGGCTCGGCAGTGGCGGGGCCGAGAATCATCACGGCGGCCGGTAAGGCGGTGGCGGGGCACGCCGTGGTCGGCCCCCCTCCTCGGGGCTCAGTGCCGGCGGCAGAGAGCGGCGGCTCACAGGTGCAGCTGTCCTCGCCGATGTGCAGAGACACCACCACGGCGCCGATGTTGTCCTTGCAGCCGTAGCTCTGGGCCAGGGAGCAGAGCTTCTTGGCGGCGGCGCGCGGGTCGCGCACGGTCTGAACGGTACGCACGGCCTCGTGGTAGGAGACCCTCTGGAACAGCGCCCGGTTGCCCAGGATCAGGAACTGGTCTTGGGGACAGAGGGGCTCGGTGTGCACCCAGGGCTTGGGCAGCACCCACGGAGAGAGATAAGAGCAGCCCAGCAGGCGCGAGCAACACGTCACTCCGCTCACCTTGTTGTCCTGCAAACATTAAGAACAGAGATGAACATGTAAACATGAGTAGAACACAGTCTAGTACATGTAGGGTTTCATCCTAAAGTGTTGCATCTGGAAAAGTATAAAGAGTTTCCAACCAGTCAATATTTTCATAATGTCTCAAGAAGACATGTGTGATTTTTCTATCCTCAAAAAACATGTTTTATAGGCAACGTATTAGTCAGAATCAGAATCAATCTTTATTGTCACATCACATTACAAGTAAGGTGGGTGAAACACGTGGTTGTGCCTAAAGGCTCCTCATTGCAGTGAAGATAGAGAAAAGAGAGGAGCATAAAGTGCAAAACTCATAATATTATGAGTGTATTATGAGTTGAGCCTTGATGAGATTACTAAACTCTTGTAATGAAGCTGGCTGGTTATGTATAGTCATTCGGTACACTGTAAAAATCACTACACAACTTCTAATTAGAATCAATATCTTACAAATGGTGCAATGCCGTGGTCAGAGGTCAGGAAAGTGTGCTATTGATTGGCACAGAGTTGTAATAGCTGATCTACAAGTTGCATCGCGATGCGCTGTGAGCTTGTAGATGAGCTATCTTCACTATTTTTGAAATTTGCAATAACTAGTACCTCTGTGATGATGGCTTTGGCTAGTTTAACCCTCTCCATCTCCTCGGCACTGCTCTCCAGGCTGAGGACCTTAGAGAGGACTAGAGGCTGGCCGTCTCGGCACAGCACTGCCTGGCAGGTGCCCACGTTAGCCACGGTCAGGCTGAACACGCCTCCTGGCTCCCCTAAAGGCTCGTGGTGGATGTAACACAGCAAGGCAGAGGCTCCCAGCTTCTGCCCAGCCATGCCTAGTTTCCTGTACCATACAAACACACACACACACACACACACACACACACGCTTCAGAGCCCTAAAGCAGCTGTTCGCAACCTATAAATCAACACAGCAGCGGCAGCACAATGATCCGTTTGTTAATTGCAAACACTGTTGATGTACTGATGGCAAATATAGTCTAAATAGTTTTTCAATTCAAATTTACGCAATATATTAGATTGACACAATAGATATGTATTTTGCCTCAGGCCATTTTCACCGTATATTGAAAATAGCAGATTTACAAGCTCACAACATGTCACATTGCGACACGTAAGCTTGTAGATGGTCTATTTTCAAATAGCCAAATACTAAAATAGGTTTAAGTTTAAGATTTTAACACTGTTCCTTATTTTGCTGTGGATGCCCTGAAACCCGGGTCCCCGGAGCCTACTCTGAGAACCAGTGTATTTATTAGATAATCCAACCTGTGTGAGGTGAGAAAGGTATTGCACATGTACACGCTGTCCACACTGGAGTGCTGTAATTCCTCGGATAGCACATCTCCCATGGTGCACTGCAGTAGTCGAGGCACTTCCTCATTGCGGTCACCGTCAAAGATGCCATAAGCTGCCTCTACGCCGCTGTCCCCAAAACGATCCACTGCCAGCACAGACACACACAACCTGTCCACAACACAGCACACACACATTAACACACAACCTGTCCACAACACAGCACACACACATTAACACAACCTGTCCACAACACAGCACACACACATTAACACATAAATGAACAACTCAGAGGCAAATATTGTGCTTTTTACTCCACTACAATTATTTGACAGCTTTAGTTACAACTTACAAGTGACTTTGGAGATTTAGATTATTCATACAAAACCCATTTAGGCCTGACCTCAAAAGTTAAAAAAAAATCTTCTAAATCCTCCAGTTTTCTGAAATAAATATTTTCACGACTTTTCAAAAATAGCAGACCTACAAGCTCGTAGCGCGGCAATCGGTGCCGCGCTACGAGCTTGTAGGTCTGCTATTTTAGACAGACAGACAGACAGACAGTGGCCCCCAAAAATAGCAGACCTACAAACTCGTAGCGCGGCAATCGGTGCCGCGCTACCGAGCTTGTAGATCTGCTATTTTAGACAGAGATTATATCAATGAACCCTGAGGATGTACAGTAGGCTGTATACTTGTCCTTA
Source organism: Electrona antarctica (assembly GCF_951216825.1). Taxonomy (NCBI): domain Eukaryota; kingdom Metazoa; phylum Chordata; class Actinopteri; order Myctophiformes; family Myctophidae; genus Electrona; species Electrona antarctica. The sequence goes on along the minus strand of NW_027638035.1, from coordinate 148,504 downwards.
ATGTAGATGCAGTAATGCTCCTATCTGGTCACCAGAGGCCAGTCTATGGACGGATACTATCATGTTCTCCCTAGTACTATTCAGCATTGGTGTTATGTTAAGGGACATTCACACTGTGTACTTTAACTACAACTATAATATCTATAACAAGAGACTGTTTTCACGTTTAAAATGTAATTTATAAAAGCTGACTGAATAAAATTGTTTAGAATCTATACCAGTGCTTCTCAATTTGGGGTCCGGTGACCCCCAGGGGCCCTTGGGGGTTGTCCAGGGGGTCCCCAGTAAACGTAGGTAATGCATCATCACAATGGTTTGAACACGACTAGACAGCAGCGCAGTCTGTTTTCACGTTTAAAGTGACATTTATAAAAGCTAACTGAGCATAAATGCTTAGAATGTATGTCAGTGCTTCTCAATTCGGGGTCAGGTGACCCCCAGGGGCCCTTGGGGGTTGTCCAGGGGGTCCCCAGTAAACGTAGGTAATGCATCATCACAATGGTTTGAACACGACTAGACAGCAGCGCAGTCGGTTTTCACGTTTAAAGTGACATTTATAAAAGCTAACTGAGCATAAATGCTTAGAATGTATGCCAGTGCTTCTCAATTTGGGGTCCGGTGACCCCCAGGGGCCCTTGGGGGTTGTCCAGGGGGTCCCCAGTAAACGTAGGTAATGCATCATCACAATGGTTTGAACACGACTAGACAGCAGCGCAGTCTGTTTTCACATTTAAAGTGACATTTATGAAAGCTAACTGAGCATAAATGCTTAGAATGTATACCAGTGCTTCTCAATTCGGGGTCCGTGGACCCCCTGGGGCCCTTGGGGGATTTCCAGGGGGTCCCCAGTAAACGTAGGTAATGCAACATCACAATGGTTTGCACACGACTAGACAGCAGCACAGTCGGTTTTCACGTTTAAAGTGACATTTATAAAAGCTAACTGAGCATAAATGCTTAGAATGTATGCCAGTGCTTCTGAATTTGGGGTCCGGTGACCCCCAGGGGCCCTTGGGGGTTGTCCAGGGGGTCCCCAGTAAACGTAGGTAATGCATCATCACAATGGTTTGAACACGACTAGACAGCAGCGCAGTCGGTTTTCACGTTTAAAGTGACATTTATAAAAGCTAACTGAGCATAAATGCTTAGAATGTATGCCAGTGCTTCTCAATTTGGGGTCCGGTGACCCCCAGGGGCCATTGGTGGTTGTCCAGGGGGTCCCCAGTAAATGTAGGTAATGCAACATCACAATGGTTTGATGCATGTTAGCATTATGTATGCTTTAGCAATTGAAAAATAGCAGATCTACAAGCTCATAGCGCGCCACCGAGTGGCGCGCTACGAGCTTGTAGGTCTGCTATTTTTCAAAAATAGCAGACCTAAGTGGCGCGCTACGAGCTTGTAGGTCTGCTATTTAATAGCAGACCTACAAGTGGCGCGCTACGAGCTTGTAGGTCTGCTATTTTTCAAAAATAGCAGACCTAAGTGGCGCGCTACGAGCTTGTAGGTCTGCTATTTAATAGCAGACCAACAAGTGGCGCGCTACGAGCTTGTAGGTCTGCTATTTAAAAAAAATAGCAGACCTACAAGTGGCGCGCTACGAGCTTGTAGGTCTGCTATTTTAGACTGTCAGACAGACAGACAGACAGACAGACAGACAGTGGCCCCCAAAAATAGCAGACCTACAAGCTCGTACGAGCTTGTAGGTCTGCTATTTTAAACAGACAGACAGACAAGACAGATTGTTAGACAGACAGACAGACAGACAGACAGACAGACAGTGGCCCCCAAAATAGCAGACCTACAAGCTCGTAGCGCGGCACTTACGAGCTTGTAGATCTGCTATTTTAGACAGACAGACAGTGGCCCCCAAATAGCAGACGAGTGCCGCTCTACGCGCTTGTAGGTCTGCTATTTTAGACAGACAGACAGACAGACAGACAGACAAGACAGATTGTTAGACAGACAGACAGACAGACAGTGGCCCCCAAAAATAGCAGACCTACAAGCTCGTAGCGCGGCACTCGGTGCCGCGCTGTGTTTGTAAATGAATCAATCAAGTGACTCGCTGAGTGTCTGACCGAGTGTCTGTCTGTCAGTCGGAATGACCTTTGACCTGACCTGTGGGGACCGTTTCTGCTCTCTGGGGAAATAAAGAACGGAGGTGACATCATGCAGTGTTGTGTTTTTGGCAGCAAACTCATTTCAGTCCCTTGAATAGTTTTAATTTAGTCACATTTTAGTCACCTGGAATGTGAGTGTTTTAGGCAATTTATTTAACCTTTATTTAACCAGTAAAAACCACATTGAGACTGAAGTCTTTTACAAGTGTGAACTGGCCAAGACAAGAGGCAAAACAAGTGACACAGCTCTGCCAGTAACAAAACAATACACAACAACAAAAAAACATGACAGACATACAATGCTCATAAATACAGTACCCACTACTAAGAAGCTCAAAGGGAGAACAGGAACGTTTAGTAACGCGACCAATAAGGACTAATAAATAAAAAACTAAGCATTGCTTAGTAGACTAAAAAGCAAGCAGACATTTGCTGTATGTATGCCTCTGTGTGTGTGAAGGGGGGTAACAACGGTCATTCAGTAAAATATACAGTACAGGAGGTTTCCTTCAATAAGGTTATATAAAATACTGGAGGCACTGAAGAGCATGGAAACAATTAAAAACAAAATAAAACTGAGGAAAAGAGCAATGGCTGTCTGCTGACCACTCTGTGTCACCAGTTCAGCCTGCAATATACAACAGAGCAATTAGACACCGAGCACCCATCATAAGTACTCATTATAATATAAACATATACTGGCAAGCCTATCTTCCTACCTCCTAGGCCCAAGGCACTTATACCCAGCAGGCAGGATTCAGGCTAGCCAGGTCTGGATCCGGTCTTGCTCCTTTCGGAACCCTACGTTAAAGTTTCTGACATTTTGATGACTTTATGTAGGGTTCCTTCTCACCGGATTCAAGCGACATGGGACGCAATCTGACTTTCCCTGACTTAGCCCTGTGCTGCGGTGTGGGTGTCACGCTGACATATTCCAAACGAAGCATATGAACGCTATAGGAGACAACGAACCATCTGACCCCCCCCGCGAACGGCTCAGAAGCCGTTAAGTATTTTTAATGTTTGTACGACCGTTTTGCCAGCTCTGAAATTCTCTCTTGTTGACATCCCATTGTACCGCCTCTCGGCATCTCGGTTGGCTAGCAGCGCCTCCCTACGCGCCTCGTAGGCGCAGCTAGCCAACCGAGATGTCAACAAGGAGGGACCGAAGAGAGAATTTCAGAGCTGGCAAAACGGTCGTACAAACATTAAAAATACTTAACGGCTTCTGAGCCGTTCGCGGGGGGGGTCAGATGGTTCGTTGTCCCCTATAGCGTTCATATGCTTCGTTTGGAATATGTCAGCGTGACACCCACACCGCAGCACAGGGCTAAGTCAGGGAAAGTCAGATTGCGTCCCATGTCGCTTGAATCCGGTGAGACCGGACCCTACGTCGTAGGGGTCCAAAGGAGCTCAACCCGGGGGGTCCGGAGACGGGCTAGATCCGGTCTGACATTGTTCTACCATGAAATACAGAAACAATATTAATTCCCCATCATAATAAATATGTGTATTAAAAGTATGACATAAGGTGGTTGCATGCCAAAGGGCTACCTTTCGCATGCCACCATAATCCACATTGAAGTGTGAGACTCATACCTGTGTTCTGTTAAATAGTGTGTGTGGACACTGGGTCCTTGTGTAGTCTGCTCTGTAGCCCCACAACAGCACCAACAGTTTCTAGAACAGCACCAACAGTTTCTACAACTCTAAATCATACTAAATGCAACAGACTACAATGTGTAAGCCTTTGTTGTAACATACCTTGGTCAATTGATTTACACGGACGCGACGGGTGCTGCTGGGCACTGACGCTACATGCACACGACCCAACGAGAACAAACGTGAGCTTCATTGATCTCACGGGAGTTTTAACATAGAGGCTCTGTCAAGCTACCGCTCTGCTCTGCTCTGGGCAGGCGGCTCCCAGGTCCTAATGTCCCACCTGTCACATAAATATCGCTCTGCTCTGCTCTGGGCAGGCGGCTCCCAGGTCCTAATGTCCCACCTGTCACATAAATATACCCTCAATCCTTGGCTCAGAGTATTCCACGGTGGCTCAGTGGTTCTGGCAGTTGCCTTTGGTGTGAGAGGATGCTGGTTCGAGACAAGTCAAGATTCGTGACCTCGGACCAAGGACTAAGGATCCAGAGTGAATAAATCAAAATAAATCACTCTTTACCTTTTGGTCAAGTAAATGTACTATTGGAATGTATGTTGGCGGACGTAATCCAAGATAATCCACTCTGTCAATTTGTAACAGTCAGCAGTGCCAGTTGTTGCCACAGGGTGGTGCACTGCTCCCTTTTGTTTTGCTTTGTGTAGAAGATCTGACGTCAATTCCACCTCTTGCTATAGATAGACATGACATGACATGACATGATGTGTGTCAAACAATTGTCACACATGGATGGATGATTAGCCGTGTTTATTTATTTATTTCCGGGGGGAATGAATGAATGAATGAATGAATGACTAACCCTGTAAAACCCGGATTAATTTCTACTTGCAAAAAAACGATTTCAACCTTACTACTACTTTTTACTACTAGGACTCATCAGAGGAAATCATGTAAAATAAATTATATATATATTTTTTGCACATTTATAATAATTATTAAAATAATAATAATAAATTAATAATTTACATTTGGGGGACATCTTTCACAATAATAAGGATAAATCCAAATAAATCACACTTTACCTAAATGTACAATTGAAATGTATTTAAGACCCGACTCAGCGCCGTCCGAGTTACGTCCCGATAGGCAGAGAATAGTATATATCAGTAGCCCCTAGTTTCCATGTACTGGCAATAGTTGGAAATGACACGTCCACCAGGGGGAAACCTTGACCAGGCTTATGGTGAGTATGCCAGTATGGCCACATTATGCGTGTACTATGTTGGCAGCAGTGCTCCGTTCACGTTTGTTTATTATATTAGTGCTGTCTGCCGTGAGACCTGGCTTAATATGGTCAATACTGAATCAGTCTAAAATATGCTTTGCCCCCCCCCCCCCTCCACCTCTTGCTATAGACATGACATGACATGATGTGTGTCAAACAATTGTCACACATGGATGGATGATTAGCATTGTTTATTTATTTATTTCCGGGGGGAGGGAATGAATGAATGAATGAATGAATGAATGAATGAATGAATGAATGAATGAATAAATAAATAATCATATTTCCGGGGGCATTTCTCTCCAGGTGAGGACAATACCATCCAGTCAACCAAATATGGATGTCAGAAGATCAGGCATCATCTCGTATGTATTACTTCTACTACTACTACACACACACACACACACACACCCTCTCGTTAATGACTCCGCCTCTCGTAATGTTAGGCCACACCTCTCATTATATTAGGCCACGCCTACTCGTTATGTAACCATATGCAAATTTCATGGGCGTCGTTTATGCAAATGAGTGGGCGGTGTCCCGCCGGCTTTGTGGGCGGTTCCGGCTACTTTGTGGGAGTGGTTTATGCAAATTTGATGGGCGTAGTTTCAACTACTATGAGGGCGTGGTTTATGCAAATTAGTGGGCGTCGTCACACCTGCTTTGTGGGCATGGTTTATGAAAATTAGTGGGCAGTGTCCAGCCTACTTTGTGGGCGTGGTTTCAACTACTTTGTGGGAGTGGCTTATGCAAATTAAGAGGTGTGGTATGCAAATGAAGGGGCGTGGTATGCAAATGAAGGGGAGTGGTAGGCAAATGAAGGGGCATGGTTCCGGCTACTTTGTGGGATTAGGTTATGCAAATGAAGGTGCGTGGCATGCAAATGAAGGTGCGTGGTATGCAAATGAAGGTGCGTGGTATGCAAATGAAGGGGCATGGTATGCAAATGAAGGGGAGTGGTATGCAAATGAAGGGGCATGGTTCCGGCTACTTTGTGGGATTAGTTTATGCAAATGAAGGTGCGTGGTATGCAAATGAAGGTGCGTGGTATGCAAATAAAGGGGCATGGTATGCAAATGAAGGGGCATGGTTCCGGCTACTTTGTGGGATTAGTTTATGCAAATGAAGGTGCGTGGCATGCAAATGAAGGTGCGTGGTATGCAAATGAAGGTGCGTGATATGCAAATGAAGGTGCATGGTATGCAAATGAAGGTGCATGGTATGCAAATGAAGGGGCATGGTATGCAAATGAAGGTGCGTGGTATGCAAATTAAGGGGAGTGATATGCAAATGAAGGGCATGTTTCGGCCACTTTGTGGGATTGGCTTATGCAAATGAAGGGGTGTGGTATGCAAATGAAGGGGGGTGTTATGCAAATGAAGGGGAGTGGTATGCAAATGAAGGTGCGTGGTATGCAAATGAAGGGGAGTGGTATGCAAATGAAGCGGCATGGTTCTGGCTACTTTGTGGGATTAGTTTATGCAAATGAAGGGCATGTTTCGGCCACTTTGTGGGATTGGCTTATGCAAATGAAGGGGTGTGGTATGCAAATGAAGGGGGGTGTTATGCAAATGAAGGGGAGTGGTATGCAAATGAAGGTGCGTGGTATGCAAATGAAGGGGCATGGTTCTGGCTACTTTGTGGGATTAGTTTATGCAAATGAAGGTGCGTGGTATGCAAATGAAGGGGAGTGGTATGCAAATGAAGGGGCATGGTTCTGGCTACTTTGTGGGAGTAGTTTATGCAAATGAAGGGGAGTGGTATGCAAATGAAGCTGCGTGGTATGCAAATGAAGGGGCATGGTATGCAAATGAAGGAGCATGGTATGCAAATGAAGGGGAGTGGTATGCAAATGAAGGGGCATGGTTCCGGCTACTTTGTGGGATTAGTTTATGCAAATGAAGGTGCGTGGTATGCAAATTAAGGGGCGTGGTATGCAAATGAAGGGGCGTGGTTCCCGCTACTTTGTGGGAGCGGGTTATGCAAATTTGATGGGCGTGGTTTCGGCTACTTTGTGGGTGTGGGCTATGCAAATTTGTGGGTGTCGCTTATGCAAATTAGTGCGTGTCGCCCGCCTACTTTGTGGGAGCAGTTTATGCAAATGAAGGGGCGTGGTTCCCGCTACTTTGTGGGAGTGGGTTATGCAGATTTGATGGGCGTGGTTTTGGCTACTTTGTGGGTGTGGGCTATGCAAATTTGTGGGTGTCGCTTATGCAAATTAGTGCGTGTCGCCCGCCTACTTTGTGGGAGCAGTTTATGCAAATGAAGGGGCGTGGTTTCGGCTACTTTGTTGGTGTGGGCTATGCAAATTTGTGGGTGTCGCTTATGCAAATTAGCGGTTTATGCAAATGAAGGGTGTGGTTCCGGCTACTTTGGGTGTGGTATATGCACATTTCTGGGTGTCGCTTATGCAAATTAGTGGGTGTCTCCCGCCTACTTTCTGGGAGCGGTTTATGCTAATGAAGGGGCGTGGTTCCCGCTACTTTGTGGGAGTTGGTTATGCAAATTTGATGGGCGTGGTTTCAGCTACTTTGTGGGTGTGGGCTATGCAAATTTGTGGGTGTCGCTTATGCAAATTAGTGCGTGTCGCCCGCCTACTTTGTGGGAGCAGTTTATGCAAATGAAGGGGCGTGGTTCCCGCTACTTTGTGGGAGTGGGTTATGCAGATTTGATGGGCGTGGTTTTGGCTACTTTGTGGGTGTGGGCTATGCAAATTTGTGGGTGTCGCTTATGCAAATTAGTGCGTGTCGCCCGCCTACTTTGTGGGAGCAGTTTATGCAAATGAAGGGGCGTGGTTTCGGCTACTTTGTTGGTGTGGGCTATGCAAATTTGTGGGTGTCGCTTATGCAAATTAGCAGGTTTATGCAAATGAAGGGTGTGGTTCCGGCTACTTTGGGTGTGGTATATGCACATTTCTGGGTGTCGCTTATGCAAATTAGTGGGTGTCTCCCGCCTACTTTCTGGGAGCGGTTTATGCAAATGAAGGGGCGTGGTTCCCGCTACTTTGTGGGAGTTGGTTATGCAAATTTGATGGGCGTGGTTTCAGCTACTTTGTGGGTGTGGGCTATGCAAATTTGTGGGTGTCGCTTATGCAAATTAGTGCGTGTCGCCCTCCTACTTTGTGGGAGCGGTTTATGCAAATGAAGGGCGTGGTTCCCGCTACTTTGTGGGAGTGGGTTATGCAAATTTGATGGGCGTGGTTTCGGCTACTTTGTGGGATTGGTTTATGCAAATGAAGGGCATGTTTCGGCCACTTTGTGGGATTGGCTTATGCAAATGAAGGGGTGTGGTATGCAAATGAAGGGGGGTGTTATGCAAATGAAGGGGAGTGGTATGCAAATGAAGGTGCGTGGTATGCAAATGAAGGGGCATGGTTCTGGCTACTTTGTGGGATTAGTTTATGCAAATGAAGGTGCGTGGTATGCAAATGAAGGGGAGTGGTATGCAAATGAAGGGGCATGGTTCTGGCTACTTTGTGGGAGTAGTTTATGCAAATGAAGGGGAGTGGTATGCAAATGAAGCTGCGTGGTATGCAAATGAAGGGGCATGGTATGCAAATGAAGGAGCATGGTATGCAAATGAAGGGGAGTGGTATGCAAATGAAGGGGCATGGTTCCGGCTACTTTGTGGGATTAGTTTATGCAAATGAAGGTGCGTGGTATGCAAATTAAGGGGCGTGGTATGCAAATGAAGGGGCGTGGTTCCCGCTACTTTGTGGGAGCGGGTTATGCAAATTTGATGGGCGTGGTTTCGGCTACTTTGTGGGTGTGGGCTATGCAAATTTGTGGGTGTCGCTTATGCAAATTAGTGCGTGTCGCCCGCCTACTTTGTGGGAGCAGTTTATGCAAATGAAGGGGCGTGGTTCCCGCTACTTTGTGGGAGTGGGTTATGCAGATTTGATGGGCGTGGTTTTGGCTACTTTGTGGGTGTGGGCTATGCAAATTTGTGGGTGTCGCTTATGCAAATTAGTGCGTGTCGCCCGCCTACTTTGTGGGAGCAGTTTATGCAAATGAAGGGGCGTGGTTTCGGCTACTTTGTTGGTGTGGGCTATGCAAATTTGTGGGTGTCGCTTATGCAAATTAGCGGTTTATGCAAATGAAGGGTGTGGTTCCGGCTACTTTGGGTGTGGTATATGCACATTTCTGGGTGTCGCTTATGCAAATTAGTGGGTGTCTCCCGCCTACTTTCTGGGAGCGGTTTATGCTAATGAAGGGGCGTGGTTCCCGCTACTTTGTGGGAGTTGGTTATGCAAATTTGATGGGCGTGGTTTCAGCTACTTTGTGGGTGTGGGCTATGCAAATTTGTGGGTGTCGCTTATGCAAATTAGTGCGTGTCGCCCGCCTACTTTGTGGGAGCAGTTTATGCAAATGAAGGGGCGTGGTTCCCGCTACTTTGTGGGAGTGGGTTATGCAGATTTGATGGGCGTGGTTTTGGCTACTTTGTGGGTGTGGGCTATGCAAATTTGTGGGTGTCGCTTATGCAAATTAGTGCGTGTCGCCCGCCTACTTTGTGGGAGCAGTTTATGCAAATGAAGGGGCGTGGTTTCGGCTACTTTGTTGGTGTGGGCTATGCAAATTTGTGGGTGTCGCTTATGCAAATTAGCAGGTTTATGCAAATGAAGGGTGTGGTTCCGGCTACTTTGGGTGTGGTATATGCACATTTCTGGGTGTCGCTTATGCAAATTAGTGGGTGTCTCCCGCCTACTTTCTGGGAGCGGTTTATGCAAATGAAGGGGCGTGGTTCCCGCTACTTTGTGGGAGTTGGTTATGCAAATTTGATGGGCGTGGTTTCAGCTACTTTGTGGGTGTGGGCTATGCAAATTTGTGGGTGTCGCTTATGCAAATTAGTGCGTGTCGCCCTCCTACTTTGTGGGAGCGGTTTATGCAAATGAAGGGCGTGGTTCCCGCTACTTTGTGGGAGTGGGTTATGCAAATTTGATGGGCGTGGTTTCGGCTACTTTGTGGGATTGGTTTATGCAAATGAAGGGAGCCCCTTCATTTGCATAAACCGCTCCCACAAAGTAGGCGGGCGACACGCACTAATTTGCATAAGCGACACCCACAAATTTGCATAGCCCACACCCACAAAGTAGCCGAAACCACGCCCATCAAATCTGCATAACCCACTCCCACAAAGTAGCGGGAACCACCCCCCTTCATTTGCATAAACCGCTCCCAGAAAATAGGCTGGAGACACCCACTAATTTGCATAAGCGACACCCACTAATTTGCATATACCACACCCACAAAGTAGCCGGAACCACGCCCTTCATTTGCATAAACCGCTCCAACAAAGTAGGAGGGCGACACGCACTAATTTGCATAAGCGACACCCACAAATTTGCATAGCCCACACCAACAAAGTAGCCGAAACCACGCCCATCAAATTTGCATAACCCACTCCCACAAAGTAGCGGGAACCACGCCCGCTTCATTTGCATAAACCGCTCCCACAAAGTAGGCGGGCGACACGCACTAATTTGCATGAGCAGCACCCACAAATTTGCATAGCCCACACCCACAAAGTAGCCGCAACCACGCACATCAAATTTGCATAACCCACTCCCACAAAGTAGGCGGGCGACACGCACTAATTTGCATGAGCAGCACCCACAAATTTGCATAGCCCACACCCACAAAGTAGCCAGAGCCACGCCCTTCATTTGCATAAACCGCTCCCACAAAGTAGGCGGGCGACACGCACTAATTTGCATAAGCGACACCCACAAATTTGCATAGCCCACACCCACAAAGTAGCCGAAACCACACCCATCAAATTTGCATAACCCACTCCCACAAAGTAGCGGGAACCACGCCCCTTCATTTGCATAAACCGCTCCCACAAAGTAGGCGGGCGACACGCACTAATTTGCATAAGCGACACCCACAAATTTGCATAGCCCACACCCACAAAGTAGCCGAAACCACGCCCATCAAATTTGCATAACCCGCTCCCACAAAGTAGCGGGAACCACGCCGCTTCATTTGCATAAACCGCTCCCACAAAGTAGGCGGGCGACACGCACTAATTTGCATGAGCAGCACCCACAAATTTGCATAGCCCACACCCACAAAGTAGCCAGAGCCACGCCCTTCATTTGCATAAACCGCTCCCACAAAGTAGGCGGGCGACACGCACTAATTTGCATAAGCGACACCCACAAATTTGCATAGCCCACACCCACAAAGTAGCCGCAACCACGCACATCAAATTTGCATAACCCACTCCCACAAAGTAGGCGGGCGACACGCACTAATTTGCATAAGCGACACCCACAAATTTGCATAGCCCACACCCACAAAGTAGCCGCAACCACGCACATCAAATTTGCATAACCCACTCCCACAAAGTAGGCGGGCGACACGCACTAATTTGCATGAGCAGCACCCACAAATTTGCATAGCCCACACCCACAAAGTAGCCAGAGCCACGCCCTTCATTTGCATAAACCGCTCCCACAAAGTAGGCGGGCGACACGCACTAATTTGCATAAGCGACACCCACAAATTTGCATAGCCCACACCCACAAAGTAGCCGAAACCACACCCATCAAATTTGCATAACCCACTCCCACAAAGTAGCGGGAACCACGCCCCTTCATTTGCATAAACCGCTCCCACAAAGTAGGCGGGCGACACGCACTAATTTGCATAAGCGACACCCACAAATTTGCATAGCCCACACCCACAAAGTAGCCGAAACCACGCCCATCAAATTTGCATAACCCGCTCCCACAAAGTAGCGGGAACCACGCCCCTTCATTTGCATAAACCGCTCCCAGAAAGTAGGCTGGAGACACCCACTAATTTGCATAAGCGACACCCACTATTTTGCATATACCACACCCACAAAGTAGCCGGAACCACGCCCTTCATTTGCATAAACCGCTCCAACAAAGTAGGAGGGCGACACGCACTAATTTGCATAAGCGACACCCACAAATTTGCATAGCCCACACCCACAAAGTAGCCGAAACCACGCCCATCAAATTTGCATAACCCACTCCCACAAAGTAGCGGGAACCACGCCCCTTCATTTGCATAAACCGCTCCCACAAAGTAGGCGGGCGACACGCACTAATTTGCATGAGTAGCACCCACAAATTTGCATAGCCCACACCCACAAAGTAGCCAGAGCCACGCCCTTCATTTGCATAAACCGCTCCCACAAAGTAGGCGGGCGACACGCACTAATTTGCATAAGCGACACCCACAAATTTGCATAGCCCACACCCACAAAGTAGCCGAAACCACACCCATCAAATTTGCATAACCCACTCCCACAAAGTAGCGGGAACCACGCCCCTTCATTTGCATAAACCGCTCCCACAAAGTAGGCGGGCGACACGCACTAATTTGCATAAGCGACACCCACAAATTTGCATAGCCCACACCCACAAAGTAGCCGAAACCACGCCCATCAAATTTGCATAACCCGCTCCCACAAAGTAGCGGGAACCACGCCGCTTCATTTGCATAAACCGCTCCCACAAAGTAGGCGGGCGACACGCACTAATTTGCATGAGCAGCACCCACAAATTTGCATAGCCCACACCCACAAAGTAGCCAGAGCCACGCCCTTCATTTGCATAAACCGCTCCCACAAAGTAGGCGGGCGACACGCACTAATTTGCATAAGCGACACCCACAAATTTGCATAGCCCACACCCACAAAGTAGCCGAAACCACGCCCATCAAATTTGCATAACCCGCTCCCACAAAGTAGCGGGAACCACGCCCCTTCATTTGCATAAACCGCTCCCAGAAAGTAGGCGGGAGACACCCACTAATTTGCATAAGCGACACCCACTATTTTGCATATACCACACCCACAAAGTAGCCGGAACCACGCCCTTCATTTGCATAAACCGCTCCAACAAAGTAGGAGGGCGACACGCACTAATTTGCATATGCGACACCCACAAATTTGCATAGCCCACACCCACAAAGTAGCCGAAACCACGCCCATCAAATTTGCATAACCCACTCCCACAAAGTAGCGGGAACCACGCCCCTTCATTTGCATAAACCGCTCCCACAAAGTAGGCGGGCGACACGCACTAATTTGCATGAGCAGCACCCACAAATTTGCATAGCCCACACCCACAAAGTAGCCAGAACCACGCCCTTCATTTGCATAAACCGCTCCCACAAAGTAGGCGGGCGACACCCACTAATTTGCATAAGCGACACCCACTCATTTGCATATCCCACACCCACAAAGTAGCCGGAACCACGCCCTTCATTTGCATAAACCGCTCCAACAAAGTAGGAGGGCGACACGCACTAATTTGCATAAGCGACACCCACAAATTTGCATAGCCCACACCCACAAAGTAGCCGAAACCACGCCCATCAAATTTGCATAACCCGCTCCCACAAAGTAGCGGGAACCACGCCCCTTCATTTGCATAAACCGCTCCCAGAAAGTAGGCTGGAGACACCCACTAATTTGCATAAGCGACACCCACTCATTTGCATATCCCACACCCACAAAGTAGCCGGAACCACGCCCTTCATTAGCATAAACCGCTCCCACAAAGTAAGGCCTAAGTTAGCGAGAAAAGTCGCGAAATTCGACAGAACAAATCCGAGACCATCACCGCAACCGGGTCGCGGCCCCGATCGCAGCCGTATAGGGTTTGGGCCAAACGGACCTAAGGTCGCGACAGTAGCCTTGAACGAACACCTACAAATTGCCGACTTTGACGTGCGACAACGCGCCAACGATAAAACATCACGGTCCGACGTTCGGATATGTCGGAGAGCCAGCCGAGACGAACGGTTCGGTGTCTCGGACGTACGCCTCCGACAGTCGTACAAAACGTCCTTCACTTTGGCTCTGTGCATGCAGACACGTCATAGACCCATAGACTCTAACAGCGTCCTGGCTGAAAAAGTGAAACGAGACCGCGCCTCCTAGAAAGGTCGCCCGAGGACGTTCTATAGATCCATGCGTGCGTCTCCGGGAGCTCTATAACATATCCGAAAATCAGCCCGGAAGGCCTCACCGTCGTGGCGTTCCAGTGAAGGAAAGTTTAACGTTCACGCGCGCCTACGCCGATGATCGTAAGTCTGTTCGGGATGGGCCGAACACCTCTGCGATCGCGGCGACGAGCCGATCGTCGTGATGGTCTGAGTTTATTTCTGCGACCTCGGGAACCTCAAATCTGACCCGAGGCCTAGCGTTGCAGTGTAGTTCCCTTTATCGGACGCTTGTAAGAGTCCCACAAAATCGAGACCAACGCCATTTTATTTGCCATGGCCTGAATATGGATATTCGGGGGTGTTACATATTTTAAAAAATATCTATCACTTAATTTTTAAGGCATTTGGCCCAAAGGTCACCGTGGCAGTCTTTTTGCTGACCATTGACCTTTGCAAACGTCCTGGAAAGTCGAGACCGGCCCCATTGAATTCGGGACACTCTAAATAGGAATAAAATGTCTTGTTTGCGAAGAATAGGGTTAGGGAACATGTTTTAAAGGTGTGTTTTGTCTGTTTTCACTTCTGTGGAGAGAGGGGAGAGAGGAGAGGAGAGGAGGGAGAGAAGAGGCAGTCTTTTTGCTGACCATTGACCTTTGCAAACGTCCTGGAAAGTCGAGACCGGACCCATTGAATTCGGGACGTTCTAAATATGAATAAAATGTCTTGTTTGCGAAGAATAGGGTTAGGGAACATGTTTTAAAGGTGTGTTTTGTCTGTTTTCACTTTTGTGGAGGAGAGGAGAGGAGGGCCTCTCCGCTCACTGGCCATGTAATATCTATATCTGGCCAGTGGGTGTGGATGGGCTGTGGCGCTGTTCTGAAATCCACTGCTAGAGGACTGTATTTTCTTTGACTCTCGTTTCTCTGACTTCCTGTGTGTGCTGTGTGTGTGTGTGTGTGTGTGTGTGTGTGTGTGTGTGTGTGTGTGTGTGTGTGTGTGTGTGTGTGTGTGTGTGTGTGTGTGTGTGTGTGTGTGTGTGTTGTGTTGTGTCGTGTCGTCTCGTTCATCTGTTTACTTTACTTATTCACAGCTAAGATTCACATCAAGGTCTGTGAAACAGTGAATGAATAGCTGACTCTGTCGCGATTTTGGCCTGTGATTAAACGTGATTCTGTTCTTTGGCTATATAGAAGTGTCTATTTGTACATCTCTAAATGTTTTGATGAATTGAACAAGGTGGACCCTCTTGTAAACAAGTGTGATGCTTAATTGGGTCGTCCACTCACAGTTAACAGTCTTTGTATTGAGTTTGTCCTTGAAATGTACTGTAATTCTGCAAACTGTTAATAAATATTTCAATCAATCAAATCTTTAGAATCACACTGTGGTTAATGTGTTTTCGTGGCACCCTGTGACCCAATTGTAATAATAATAATAATAATAATAATAATAAAATAATAAAACGTTATTTGTATAATGTGCTTTAAGAGGGTTAGTGCGCTGCGCTGCTGTCTGAGAGGTTGGTGTTTGGTGTTTTAACTGTAGTGCCCCTGAATAATTATATTAATTAATGTCATTGTTTAAAGGCTTTAGTCTTTGACGTTTGTTATTTTCTATAACTTTGTCAACTTATTTCTTTGAAACTGGGAGGTATTTATTATTTTTCCATTATGTGGAGATGTGTGTGTACTGTGCCTTTAAGAAGAGAGGTGGGAGTGGGAGAGAGAGAGAGAGAGAGAGAGAGAGAGAGAGAGGGAAGGTAAACAACTGGAGAACGTAATGTAAAAATGTGGAGAGAGCTTCAGTTTGAGCTACATGATGAACGCATAGAGAAAAAGACTGTGTTTATGAGAGAAACGTGACATGCGTGTTAAAAGAAGCAACGGGGAACAGAAGAACGTGGACATGGATGGAGAAAACAGTGAACCAGTTTGAGTCATTGTTTGGCTATGGTTTAGCCTAGCTTGTCTATATATATTGACACTTGAAAGAAGACAGTTTAGTGCTGTATGACTTGCAACTGAGGACAAGTTTTGATAAGTTTTGCCGAAGTGAGTTTAAGTGACACTTTCTGAACGCTTGTTTTACCGCAATTTCGGGACTACTACAAACTGGTTCACTGTGTGCAGGAGACCACACGCAGCACACGCACGCACGTGCATGCCAGTTGAGGAGGACACGTTGGACCGGGATTCGGGAATCATTGGTTCATATCACAGAGTACAGACAGACTGTAAGTAAGGAAATTAACTGACCACTGACTGTGCCATAATAAGAGCATTGCATTTTAATTGATTTGGTGGGTGAATAAAAACACCAATATAGTTAAAGTACTGTGGTCTGTGAATTTATAATTTGGTTTATTCTCTGATTGTGTTCAGGGTGGGGGCTCAAGAGCTAATAGTACCTTATAGTGTTAGTGTTGTTCAAGTTACAGTATAGCTACATGTTATGTCTCTGTGGCTACCTGAGGTCTCATTTTGGTCACCCTAGTGAGAACCTAGACAACGAGAATGTTGGTATTGCTCCTCCCATGCTTTTCATTAACCTGATAATTAATGTGAGTAAGGCTGATGGGAGGGCTACATAACTAAGCATTATGTTGTAAACCGTGAAAACCGTGAAAATGTGCAGATGGGGGGGTCGGCGGCCAATTTCATAACATTTTTGGGGTCCTTGACATGAAATATTGAGAACCACTGACATAGAAACATGAGGTTTTAGGCATTATGTTATACTTTAGCTATTGAAAAATAGCAGACCTACAAGCTCACAGCGCTGCACCAAGTGCCGCGCTGTGAACTTGTAGGTCTGCTATTTTTCAGCGCGGCACTTGTAGGTCTGCTATTTTTCAGCGCGGCACTTGTAGGTCTGCTATTTTTTAAATTGCCGCCGACTTTCATGCGCGACAACGATAAAACATTACGGTCCGACGTTCGCATATGTCGGAGAGCTAGCCAGGACGAACGGTTTGGTCTCTTGGATGTACGCCTCCGACAGTCGTACAAAACGTCATTCACTTTGGCTCTGTGCATCGGACAGCTCACAGACCCATAGACTTTAACAGCATCCTGGCTGAAAAAGTGAAACGAGACCCCGCCTCCTAGGGAAGGTCGCCCGAGGACGTACTACAGTTTCACGCGTGCGTCTTGGGGAGCTCTATAACATATCCGAAGATCAGACCGGAAGGCCTTACCGTTGTGGCGTTCTACAGGAGCAAAGGTTTTGACGTTCGCCCGCGCCATGTCGACTAGAAAGGTCGCCCGAGGACGTACTACGGTTCCACGCGTGCGTCTCGGGGAGCTCTATAACATATCTGAAAATCAGATCGGAAGGCCTTACCGTTGTGGCGTTCTACAGAAGCAAAGGTTTTAAATAGCAGATCTACAAGCTCGTAGCGCGCCACTCGGTGTAGTGGAACGTTCGCGCGCCATGTCGACTAGAAAGGTCGCCCGAGGACGTACTACGGTTCCACGCGTGCGTCTCGGGGAGCTCTATAACATATCCGAAGATAAGACCGGAAGGCCTTACCGTTGTGGCGTTCTACAGAAGCAAAGGTTTTAAATAGCAGATCTACAAGCTCGTAGCGCGCCACTCGTGTAGTGGAACGTTCGCGTGCGCCATGTCGACTAGAAAGGTCGCCCGAGGACGTACTACAGTTCTACGCGTGCGTCTCGGGGAGCTCTATAACATATCCGAAGATAAGACCGGAAGGCCTTACCGTTGTGGCGTTCTACAGAAGCAAAGGTTTTAAATAGCAGATCTACAAGCTCATAGCGCGCTTGTAGGTCTGCTATTTTTGAAAAATCGTAAAAATGCGGCACAAATCTTTGAATATATATTCTTTCAGAGCGAACGTTTTTTTTATTTCGACGTCGGGCCTAAATGGGTTAAGTGTGGATGCCGTGCCAGCAGTGAATAATGAAATGAAACAAAATGAAAATTCAGGCTAGTCATGTGGGTCAATACATCATCATACATCATCATCATCATGATAAAAGTTCACAGTATTTTTAACCGTTCTATACATTTTTTTTTAAAGAAATATTTTAGTGATGTATTTTATTTTTTTCTTGCTGCCTCCTTTAGTATAAATATACTAGTGTATAACATCTTTCATTTGTCTTAATAAATGACTCAAACAACAAGTAAGGTGCTCATAATGGTGCATTGGTAAAGTATCTGTCCACCATCATCATGGAGACAAGAGTTTCAAATCCACAGTGGTGCATCGTCCGGCTTGCCAACCCCTAGGGGTACTTGTTGGTACTGCAATGGGTTCACACTAATTATTGTTCGGAAATTAGGATTACATTTTGTTTTTACAGTAGAATGTCAAAAGTATACATTTTATACCTTTTTTTTTATTTTTTAAATGAAAACATGTATTCCTATTGTGCAAAAAATAAGTCATAGGGTGTACTTCCACATACTGTATTCGGGGGATGGAAAATGAATGCATTCAAACCTTTATTTATTCTCGTAAGACATTGAGGTCACCCTCCTTTTGCAGTGTCGTCGAGATACAACATTTCAAAGCAGAATGCAATGCCCCCGGTGGTCACCGAGGCTACTGCGTTAGCGACTCCTGGGGAGGCACCTGGCAGTGGGGGCTCCTCACTGGCCGTTGAGCCAGTAGAGCCACAACAGCAGTGATAATAACATGGTTCTTAACCCATTTTGGGGCGGGAACCCCTTTTGGTGTTTTAAACATTGTTATAATTTAGCTATTGAAAAATAGCAGATCTACAAGCTCATAGTGCGCCACCGAGTGGCGCGCTACGAGCTTGTAGGTCTGCTATTTTTGAAAAATCGTTATAATGTGGCGCAAATCATTGAATATATATTTCAGATTTTTAACTAAAATATTTGCTTCTGGGGCGTCCCTGGAACTACATATTTTGAGATGGGGGGTCCGTGGCCCAATAGAGATAATTCTGGGGGTCCTTGACATGAAAAAGGTTGAGCACCACTGATATAGAAACATGGGTTTTTCAGGAAAAAAATAGGATTTTGAAGCCCTTTTTTTAATCGACCGCAGTCCAAAATGGGTTAAGGTGCATTTAATGGTCTCAACACTGTCAGCTAAATTTATTTTACACATTTGATATTATTCCAGACATCATTCTATTCAAAATGTTGTCATTATGAACCAACACACCTGTTTTCTGTATGTAAAGGGATATAAAACAAAATCATGTTTTATGAAAACTAACTTGTGCATATTGACTAAAATTATTGGAGAAATCTTCTCACAGAGTAAACGGCAAAGAACACTGAGAATATATGGTATTTTACTCCACAAAAAAAAGCTCCTTTTGTAAGGACATTAATGCCACAGACGAATAACAGTCTAAGTCCACACTATTGATCCATAATGTATAAATGATAGATAAGGGTTCAGGACAACGAGGCCTTTTCGTGGAGGGGTCAGAATGAAATGAGCTCATCGGAAAGGTGTACAAAATAAACAATGGACAAAATTAATAACATAGCATTTCACAGTATAAATCTTTATTGCTACTTGGCTTAAGGTTAATTAAAAATACAGCTTTCTGCTCCAAACTAGACATAGCAGCTTTTTAAATAAAACGGTTTAAAGGAGTACGATTCTGGCTGACAGACAGCAAAAGTGCTCATTGTTAGTCCTATTCCTAAATAAAACAATTATCAACTGATGAATAAACATTTAACATGATTTTTTTTGCAGTATTCTGCATGCTAAAATAAAATAATATTAGATATGCTCCATTTTGTACAAATCACATTTTGTATGTACTGTATGTATTGTATTGTATTGATTTACAGTATATAGGGCATGCTTTAAACATTAAATACAGCAATAATTAGTACCTTAAAAGTACAATAATGTGTAACAATGTACCATACAATCCCTATCATTTAAAATTCTGTAATGGAGAAGGAAATATAAATTTGCATGAAACAATGAAGTACAAAAATAAACATCAGCTTCTTGGCATTGAGATAAAATATTCAAGCATTTCTAGAAAATAATGTACAGAAAGGAACAGTGAGGGTTAAACATGGTTACTTTGGTCATAATGTCAAACAACTGGAACATCCTCTACCAGTCTCTCTTTCACCAGAACCACTCAACAACATTCATTCCATAATGCATAAGAGCATGCATGCATACTTGTATGTGTGCATTTAGTCTAACATCTCTTAACACACACATGCATGCATGCACACACACACGTCACACACACACACACACACACACACATACACACACACACAATACCACAACACAGGCAGCATCTAAAAAAAGAAAGAAGGAAAAATAAGCATCTTATAGTGGAAAGGATGAATTGGCAATTTGAAAAACACTGACAGCCTTTTACTCAGCCAAGCGATTCTCAACCTCTTGTGGATCTGGGCCCACTAGAAAATCTTGAAGGTGCACATGGCCCACCCATCTGACCACCTATTATGATCAGATGTTTTGGGCCGTGTGCATTTTCAGAACATGTTTATTTTAATGTATCGATTGTGTACTACTTATTACGTTTTTGTTTATTTGGTATCACTATGAAAACACATTTGTCAAGATTTAAAAGATTTCTTTGTTATTGTACTGTAATATCAATGAAAAAAGAGAATCCCGCACACTGTCTTCACTTAGGTTGGTTTTTATTGCAACATTTCGGTCGTCAGACCTTCATTTATGCCTGATGAAGGTCTGACGACCGAAACGTTGCAATAAAAACCAACCTGTGTGGTGAAGACAGTGTGCGGGATTCTCTTTTTTCTACCCATCAGTTCCTGTTATCCGACGCACCTGTCCTTTGTAGGTGTGCAGAAGGACTTTTCCGTACTGTAATATCAATAAAACCATAGTGAATTTTGAGGGCCCACTTGCAATATCCTCACAGGTTGGGAATGGTTATATCATATGCATACGCTTGTATGTATGGTGTCTTGTCCACTAGAGAATTAAAGGGAATCAATCCTATTATCAAAAACATTGGACTTCACTGTACCCTGTGCTCCCTCTGGCTCTACAGTATGTATACTAACTGTAAGGATATTTAACCCATTTAGGCCTGACGTCGAAATAAACAAAACGTTTTCTGAAAGAATATTATATTCAAAGATCTGTGCCACATTTTCACGATTTTTCAAAAATAGCAGACCTACAAGCTCGTAGCGCGCCACTCGGTGGCGCGCTATGAGCTTGTAGATCTGCTATTTTTCAATAGCTAAAGTATAACATAATGGGTTAAGTGTTTTGTTTCTATTAAACCATGGAAGAGTGGGAGAGAATGTACACACAAATGCACAATTGAACCTGACTAATGGTCTGTAGATCCTTAACAAAACTCACATAAATGCAAAATGTTTGCACAAAACGCATAGACGCACATTCACACAGGCACACCATCAGTTACTATATAATTTCCATCCTGTTTGCTTTGCATATCTGTATGAGGGAAGTCATCAAGTCTTCATACTTTAGTGCCTTACAACAGTATCCTGTATGCAATAAGTCAAACAAAAAGGCCCATTCCATTTCAGGAATTAATAAAGAAAAACCCTCGTCCCAACTTAAAAATGCAGTATGAAAATGTCAAATGTGTGCAAACATTTTTTAAACATTAGCATCTGTCCCAAAGCTCTATCTCCAACATCCCAGTGTAGAATGTACAGAAAAGGTCTACACTTAAGCACATGTATGTACTAGTGATGTACGGGCGGGCCGGCAACCGGGCCGGCCCGCGCCGATTTGAAAGATCGAAATCTTGTCCCGGGCCGACGGGACAAGATTTTCAGCTCAATTATTGCACGGCGGGCGGGGCGGGTCACGTGAGAGTTTTGGACAAAATCTGTAAATTTAGTAGTAGAAAAATGTGTGTATTCTGAAGAAATGGACTTACTATATGGACAGTTGCTACATGAGCCAGGGAATCCAGGAAAAAAAACAAATTTTTGGTTGTACTGTGACCTTCTACAGTTTTCGGCCAAAAATATAAAGTGGGCTATTATAGCACCACCATTAGGACACTTTGAATATGTTTGGGTTGCGTTGTCTTCCTAGGACCATTTATTTACCATTCTAGGACCTCGGCCTACTGGAAGCCTGCACAAAGTTTGGATGCTGACAGGTGCAGCATTTTCAAAGATTGGATCCAGACTCATGCACATACATGCACGTGCGCACGCACGCACACAGACATACAAAATCTTCTTCCAAGATCCCTTAGTTCCAGCAACTAAGGCGCTCTGTACTTTTCTAAAGGAATTATCTAAGTAGTTTGTCACCTTAGGAAAAATACTACAGTATAATCAATAATGACACAAAGACTTCCAAATAACAATTGGGAAGAGAGTGATCACAAAGGCAATATGCTGTTGGCTTATACCTGTACCGTAGCCCAGGTATATCAACGTTATAAAGGCCCAATTACGGTATGTTGTTTATGGTGCTGATGCTAAGATTCTCGTGTTAACCACTTGAACGTCCCCAGCATGCCTATCCTGGGGGAAGTTAGCAAAAATAATAGCCCACAACAAATGTTTTCATTTGTTTTACAAAGTGCTTTGAACATATATCTTTTAAATGAAAAAAGTAATGGCAAAATTGAGTAATGAATCTATCAATGGGTAAATATTTGACCGATCATTCCAGTCTAATGAATACAGATTAAAAGGGTAGGTTGGTATTTCTTTGTTTCTTGTCCTCCCTCTATTTACCACTGATGCAAGTCACGAAGAGACAAGGAGACAGTATAACATAGAATAGTAGTAGTGCTTCTTTAAGGCGATATGGGAACATTGGAAGATCCAATTGGAAGATGCAGCTACTGAATGCAGCAGCACCAATAACCAAATAGTATCTAGATGGAGCAATAAATGACACTAGTAATTATACATGTTTGGCCTCCCTACAATCTCTGTTTTGGCACAAGGCAAGGTTTAAAGGAATGGCTAGACAGGGGTTTCTAGAACTGCACGATGGTGTTTGACAAACCAATGAACACTGTAACCTGCATTCCATTGTTCATCACCTATACTTGGCAAACACACGGCGGCAGAGGATGCAGTACCTTTAGACTTGATGATGGTTCCAAACCATCATTTAGATGGGAACCCCCTTGAACTCCCTCAAGGACCCCTGGGGGTCCCCGGACCCCACTTTGGGAACCGCTGTTCTAAATCCTAGTTTCTATGTTATTGGTTCTCAAACCTTTTCATGTCAAGGACCCCCCAAATTATATGAATTTGGCCGCGGACACCCATCTCAAAATATTTTGTTCCAGGGACCCCCAGAAGCAAAGATTTGAGTTAAAAATGTTCACTTTAAAAAATATATATATATTCAAAGATTTGCACAAATGTTCCAGATTCAAAAATAGCAGATCTACAAGCTCATAGCATGGCACAACGTGACGTGCTATGAGCTTGTATATCTGCTATTTTTGAATAGCCAAAGTATAAAATAATGGTTAAAGGGTTTAAAATCTAAAATGACACGGATGCTTTTCCTGGTTTTAATGGGTTTAAACAAGGCATAATAAACCTTGTGTGGGAGACATAGACTGTCCCAATTATTATGAATGCTGTCGTTTGTTCTAAGACAACAACAGCAACACAAAAATCACACCCACCTATTGTCCTGGACTGGCATTCTCCCATTTGGGTCACGCTACCTCTAGGGACCAGATCCTACCACACAACACTTTCCTGCATAAAACAAGACCGACAGACCATACGTTTAACTTGCTGTGGATCTGTAGATGATATGCTAGCCAGTAAAACAGTCAAAAGAATTAAAAAAAAGACCCACTGAGATAGATAAATTATGGCTTGTCATAGTTGTCACTGCTGTAGTTAGTTTGTCACACAAACAAAACTGAATGCGCCCGTTAAGATTATTTTAGTTGAGATAACAAATGTCAATGGGTACTTGGGTAGCAGCCTCAAAAGAGAAACAAAAACAGTGTGTGTTGACTAGAATTTGTCATCTATGTACCAGCAGAGTACACTGACATTTCATAACATACGGTACATACATATAAAGTATGTTTATTTTACATGTCTCTAAATAAATCCAGCCTTGCCCTCATTGCGTACAGTACTTTGATAATTGTTTTGTTCAAATGACTCTTCCACACTTCCTAGATCTTCATTTGATTCTCTGATGACAACATAATCCATTGGAATTGAACCTTTTGTTTTCCCATGCAATTTGTGAGGACAATAATTAATCACACACCATCTCAAATTACAGTGTTGGCTTTACACGGTTATGAAAATTAAGTTCTTACAATTATTTTTGGCAACAATTCAAAATTAATGTCCTCTCTAGCGAAACATCCACGTGAACCAGTGCCTAAATTCAACAGACTAAAGCCCGATTCATACTTGGTTGCACGACGGTGTCGCATGTCGAGGACAGCCGACATACAAGGTCTGCTAATGAAGGCCTGCTATTCTCGGCCGTTCCCTGCCATTCCCAGCCGTTCTCTGCACACGACAGCGCATGAATTAGGCCTTAGTTAAAAAAAAACGTCATTTTGAAGATGGATCACATCCTATACATAGGGTTCACCACATAGGCCTACTGAATGGAATCGTTGAACAATCCCACAGTAGCTTTTCTCTTACAGCTGGGAATGTCAACACGCTCTGGTCTGGGCTGATTCATCCGCAGTAGGCACTTTTTCACCTTTTCTTCACAGGGATTTTCCTCCTGGACCTGAAAGACCGCCGGACGGACCCCTCGAGAGGAGATCATTAGAGTGATCATCCCAATTCAGGATAGCAATTTGATTGCTAGACCTTCCGAGTAAAGGGAAATGTTGCTGACGTGTTCTGCAATGTTAAATTCATGAGGTATTCCAGTTCAGGCATGGGGCTTATTATTCGTCCTTTGGAACATGAATTTCTTTCCACAACCTCTTGTCACGAGTTGTGCCGCCGACGCCGCCCCGCTCACACAGTTCCACCAGATTCAACCCCATTCAGACAACTCGCTAGCTTAGAACGACGTGCTGACGGACATCAATCGCTTTTCCATCTGTCAAACGTCACAACACATCTACCATGTCTGGTCTGAATGGCAACTCCAATTTGAATATCCCACAGAGAGACCTCCTTTCTGCCTCCTTTTGCCATGGCATTTGGTGCGTTACTCTGGCTCTCCTACTAGAGGGCAGTGTCGTACACCTCCTGCTGTAGAATGTGAGTGGGGCCTGCAGAGGGGGCCAGCATGGAGGTGTGGTTGTGCTGATGGAGCATGGGAGCAGCAGGAGGGTGCGGGTGGTCCCACACCAGGTCTCTAATGGAAGGGGGAGTGGACGGCACCGGGGGACCCAAGACCACAGGGGTCTGGCCTCTCAGCTGCTCCCGGACATCCTGCTCCAGACTCGGGGGCACAATCAGTTGATCCTCTGGGTCCTGCTGGGCCGGGGCAGTGAAGTAGCCCGACTTCTTTTTGGGAGCCTCCAGGGCCACCTCGATGGCGTTATGGCTGTCCTGAGGGTAGGGTTGTCATCATGATGACAGTTTAGTTGACGATCAAATGTTTATGTCCCTAAATAATCCATTGATGCGAGTAACAATTTAAGTGTTTTTGGCATAAAAATATAGTATAAAAAATACATATATAGTTGAAAATGTCTTTTCAGTTTGCCTAGTAACAGAAAATTACTTTTCTGTTTGATCATTTAATACTTCAATCAAAAATGGCGGAAATAGATGATCTAAATTATAAGCACATGATGCGATGCATTAGCCTGGTTAATAAACCAGACCGAATCAGCCGTTGGCAAAAAAAAGTTGCCTACCAGCGGATTACGGTCTGGCGAGGCTCAGTAGCACGCCTCTTTCCTACAGCAGAGAACAGGTCGGACCAATCGGGACACGGTATGCAATATAGGCGGGCTTTGGTACAGTGACGTTCAATGCTTGAGACCTTTGACTGACAGTAGCTCTGACCAATTGCGTCAAAGAGAAAATGTTCCCCGGGAAATGAAATCCAAGAGGAGCCAGCCCAGACTGATATACCGCGACAGTGTTGTGTGATATTAGTCTGGCTTATTAGCCAGGCTAGCGATGCATTTCTCCACAGACTAATTTATACAGATGAAATGGAAACGAGTCTGTCATCCCAAACAATTTGCGATGAGGAGATCATGTGATCGAAAGTACCCTACTTTTACTTAAGTAAAATGTTGAGGAATTTCCAATACTTTTACTTCTACTCCACTACATCACAGAGGCAAATATTGTACTTTTACATTCATTTGAAAACTATTTTTTATTAAAAAGAATATTATTATAATTATTTCAATAACTAGATTATTATTATAAAACATATATTAAACACTTCAGCTCTATACATTTCGGCCATTTGAAAATAGACGATCTACAAACTCACAGTGAGCTTCTAGATCTGCTATTTTCAAAATATTTGTATACATTTGGAAACTTGAAATGGGACATTCTGCATAGTGAGTACTTTCTACTTTTGGTACTTTAAGTACATTTTGATGCCAATACTTTCGTACTTTTAATAAAGTACATTTTGAATTCCGAACTTTTACTTGTAACGGAGCAGTTCCACATTGCAGTATTGATACTTTTACTTAAGCAACACATTTGAGTACTTTCCCACACACCACTGGGTAATTGTGACAGGGCTACCTGAGGGGCAACCACGGAGCCGTTGGACAGCTTCTTGCCAAAGAGGCTGGACGTGGACGGTGACTTCTTCAGGTCCGACATCTCTCGGCCGCAGACGGCCAGGAGGCAGCCGTTGGTCGCAGACACCACCACGCTGGTCTGCCTGCGCGTCTTACCGTTGGGATAGTCACAACCCCGCTTCTCCATGTCAACGTCTTTGGGGTTCACGGCGGGGGGCCCAGAACGCAGCTGGAACGCACAGCAATGGATGTCAACCTAGATAGATAAAGAGAGAGAGACAGACAGACAGACAGACAGACAGACAGACAGACAGACAGAGACCTTTATCGATCCCGCAGGGGAAATTCAGTGGCCAGCAGTTAAAGCACACCCTTTTTGATGGTTAACGCTTAAAATGCCATCAACAATGAATGACAGCATACGACAGCACACCTTTTACAGTAACCTGCACTACGACAGCACACCCTTTACAGTAACCTGCACTACGACAGCACACCCTTTACAGTAACCTGCACTACGACAGCACACCCTTTACAGTAACCTGCACTACGCACAAACAAGACACACCCAATCACAGTAATTACAGTATCCCACGCTATGCTTAAACAACTAGTGTCGTAATAACGAGATCAACAGAATACTCTGGGATCAGTCCAGTACTACAGAATACTCTGGGATCGGTCCAGTGTCCAACAGTACCTCCACCTCTAGCTTGCTGCCGTTGGAGATCACACCTTCAAGTGGTAATTCGTCGTCGCTGTCCAGCCCGTTGTCAGAGTGGTTACTGGAGAAGGTGGCACTGGAGGGCTGCCGCTGGAACAAGACGGGGTGAGGCCCCCCCGCCCCGGCCGAGCCGGGCACCATGACGCCAGACAGCGTGGTGGTGGCAGCGGGATGCAGGCTGCAGCGTCTCTCTGGGCGGTGCACGGGGCCTGAGGAGGCAGGGTTACTATCATACACTGGTTAAAGAAGGAGCATGTCACCCATTTTAACCCATTTAGGCCTGACGTCGAAATAAAAAAAAACGTTCGCTCTGAAAGAATATATATACCTATTCAAAGATTTGTGCCGCATTTTTACGATTTTTCAAAAATAGCAGACCTACAAGTTCATAGCGCGCCACTCGGTGGCGCGCTATGAGCTTGTAGATCTGCTATTTTTTAATAGCTAAAGCATAAAACTAATTAAAAAACGAACTATAAACACTAACTGAAATTGAAAAACAAAAAAAGTGAAAACTAAATACAAAATTACACTTGTGTGAAGTGAGGGGCGCTCTTGCCATCATATATCATCATACATCACATTCCGTGCTCAGCCAATCAAATCATCATATTCCGTGCTACAAACACACACACACAAAGCTGTGCATAGGAAAAAAATAAAAAAAACGGATTCTAAACTTTACTAACCTTGTGAGGAGGTTTGCTCATCGGAGGCAGTGGAACCTGCTTCGCTGCCCACCTCGGAGGCCGACGTCTCGCTGTTGAACTCGGACACGACGACGGCGGTGCTGCACGAGGGAGTGACCGGCTCGGCAGTGGCGGGGCCGAGAATCATCACGGCGGCCGGTAAGGCGGTGGCGGGGCACGCCGTGGTCGGCCCCCCTCCTCGGGGCTCAGTGCCGGCGGCAGAGAGCGGCGGCTCACAGGTGCAGCTGTCCTCGCCGATGTGCAGAGACACCACCACGGCGCCGATGTTGTCCTTGCAGCCGTAGCTCTGGGCCAGGGAGCAGAGCTTCTTGGCGGCGGCGCGCGGGTCGCGCACGGTCTGAACGGTACGCACGGCCTCGTGGTAGGAGACCCTCTGGAACAGCGCCCGGTTGCCCAGGATCAGGAACTGGTCTTGGGGACAGAGGGGCTCGGTGTGCACCCAGGGCTTGGGCAGCACCCACGGAGAGAGATAAGAGCAGCCCAGCAGGCGCGAGCAACACGTCACTCCGCTCACCTTGTTGTCCTGCAAACATTAAGAACAGAGATGAACATGTAAACATGAGTAGAACACAGTCTAGTACATGTAGGGTTTCATCCTAAAGTGTTGCATCTGGAAAAGTATAAAGAGTTTCCAACCAGTCAATATTTTCATAATGTCTCAAGAAGACATGTGTGATTTTTCTATCCTCAAAAAACATGTTTTATAGGCAACGTATTAGTCAGAATCAGAATCAATCTTTATTGTCACATCACATTACAAGTAAGGTGGGTGAAACACGTGGTTGTGCCTAAAGGCTCCTCATTGCAGTGAAGATAGAGAAAAGAGAGGAGCATAAAGTGCAAAACTCATAATATTATGAGTGTATTATGAGTTGAGCCTTGATGAGATTACTAAACTCTTGTAATGAAGCTGGCTGGTTATGTATAGTCATTCGGTACACTGTAAAAATCACTACACAACTTCTAATTAGAATCAATATCTTACAAATGGTGCAATGCCGTGGTCAGAGGTCAGGAAAGTGTGCTATTGATTGGCACAGAGTTGTAATAGCTGATCTACAAGTTGCATCGCGATGCGCTGTGAGCTTGTAGATGAGCTATCTTCACTATTTTTGAAATTTGCAATAACTAGTACCTCTGTGATGATGGCTTTGGCTAGTTTAACCCTCTCCATCTCCTCGGCACTGCTCTCCAGGCTGAGGACCTTAGAGAGGACTAGAGGCTGGCCGTCTCGGCACAGCACTGCCTGGCAGGTGCCCACGTTAGCCACGGTCAGGCTGAACACGCCTCCTGGCTCCCCTAAAGGCTCGTGGTGGATGTAACACAGCAAGGCAGAGGCTCCCAGCTTCTGCCCAGCCATGCCTAGTTTCCTGTACCATACAAACACACACACACACACACACACACACACACGCTTCAGAGCCCTAAAGCAGCTGTTCGCAACCTATAAATCAACACAGCAGCGGCAGCACAATGATCCGTTTGTTAATTGCAAACACTGTTGATGTACTGATGGCAAATATAGTCTAAATAGTTTTTCAATTCAAATTTACGCAATATATTAGATTGACACAATAGATATGTATTTTGCCTCAGGCCATTTTCACCGTATATTGAAAATAGCAGATTTACAAGCTCACAACATGTCACATTGCGACACGTAAGCTTGTAGATGGTCTATTTTCAAATAGCCAAATACTAAAATAGGTTTAAGTTTAAGATTTTAACACTGTTCCTTATTTTGCTGTGGATGCCCTGAAACCCGGGTCCCCGGAGCCTACTCTGAGAACCAGTGTATTTATTAGATAATCCAACCTGTGTGAGGTGAGAAAGGTATTGCACATGTACACGCTGTCCACACTGGAGTGCTGTAATTCCTCGGATAGCACATCTCCCATGGTGCACTGCAGTAGTCGAGGCACTTCCTCATTGCGGTCACCGTCAAAGATGCCATAAGCTGCCTCTACGCCGCTGTCCCCAAAACGATCCACTGCCAGCACAGACACACACAACCTGTCCACAACACAGCACACACACATTAACACACAACCTGTCCACAACACAGCACACACACATTAACACAACCTGTCCACAACACAGCACACACACATTAACACATAAATGAACAACTCAGAGGCA
The DNA here is from genome assembly GCF_951216825.1 of Electrona antarctica. Taxonomy (NCBI): domain Eukaryota; kingdom Metazoa; phylum Chordata; class Actinopteri; order Myctophiformes; family Myctophidae; genus Electrona; species Electrona antarctica. The sequence goes on along the minus strand of NW_027638035.1, from coordinate 118,307 downwards.
AATATTGTGCTTTTTACTCCACTACAATTATTTGACAGCTTTAGTTACAACTTACAAGTGACTTTGGAGATTTAGATTATTCATACAAAACCCATTTAGGCCTGACCTCAAAAGTTAAAAAAAAATCTTCTAAATCCTCCAGTTTTCTGAAATAAATATTTTCACGACTTTTCAAAAATAGCAGACCTACAAGCTCGTAGCGCGGCAATCGGTGCCGCGCTACGAGCTTGTAGGTCTGCTATTTTAGACAGACAGACAGACAGACAGTGGCCCCCAAAAATAGCAGACCTACAAACTCGTAGCGCGGCAATCGGTGCCGCGCTACCGAGCTTGTAGATCTGCTATTTTAGACAGAGATTATATCAATGAACCCTGAGGATGTACAGTAGGCTGTATACTTGTCCTTAATGTAGATGCAGTAATGCTCCTATCTGGTCACCAGAGGCCAGTCTATGGACGGATACTATCATGTTCTCCCTAGTACTATTCAGCATTGGTGTTATGTTAAGGGACATTCACACTGTGTACTTTAACTACAACTATAATATCTATAACAAGAGACTGTTTTCACGTTTAAAATGTAATTTATAAAAGCTGACTGAATAAAATTGTTTAGAATCTATACCAGTGCTTCTCAATTTGGGGTCCGGTGACCCCCAGGGGCCCTTGGGGGTTGTCCAGGGGGTCCCCAGTAAACGTAGGTAATGCATCATCACAATGGTTTGAACACGACTAGACAGCAGCGCAGTCTGTTTTCACGTTTAAAGTGACATTTATAAAAGCTAACTGAGCATAAATGCTTAGAATGTATGTCAGTGCTTCTCAATTCGGGGTCAGGTGACCCCCAGGGGCCCTTGGGGGTTGTCCAGGGGGTCCCCAGTAAACGTAGGTAATGCATCATCACAATGGTTTGAACACGACTAGACAGCAGCGCAGTCGGTTTTCACGTTTAAAGTGACATTTATAAAAGCTAACTGAGCATAAATGCTTAGAATGTATGCCAGTGCTTCTCAATTTGGGGTCCGGTGACCCCCAGGGGCCCTTGGGGGTTGTCCAGGGGGTCCCCAGTAAACGTAGGTAATGCATCATCACAATGGTTTGAACACGACTAGACAGCAGCGCAGTCTGTTTTCACGTTTAAAGTGACATTTATGAAAGCTAACTGAGCATAAATGCTTAGAATGTATACCAGTGCTTCTCAATTCGGGGTCCGTGGACCCCCTGGGGCCCTTGGGGGATTTCCAGGGGGTCCCCAGTAAACGTAGGTAATGCAACATCACAATGGTTTGCACACGACTAGACAGCAGCACAGTCGGTTTTCACGTTTAAAGTGACATTTATAAAAGCTAACTGAGCATAAATGCTTAGAATGTATGCCAGTGCTTCTGAATTTGGGGTCCGGTGACCCCCAGGGGCCCTTGGGGGTTGTCCAGGGGGTCCCCAGTAAACGTAGGTAATGCATCATCACAATGGTTTGAACACGACTAGACAGCAGCGCAGTCGGTTTTCACGTTTAAAGTGACATTTATAAAAGCTAACTGAGCATAAATGCTTAGAATGTATGCCAGTGCTTCTCAATTTGGGGTCCGGTGACCCCCAGGGGCCATTGGTGGTTGTCCAGGGGGTCCCCAGTAAATGTAGGTAATGCAACATCACAATGGTTTGATGCATGTTAGCATTATGTATGCTTTAGCAATTGAAAAATAGCAGATCTACAAGCTCATAGCGCGCCACCGAGTGGCGCGCTACGAGCTTGTAGGTCTGCTATTTTTCAAAAATAGCAGACCTAAGTGGCGCGCTACGAGCTTGTAGGTCTGCTATTTAATAGCAGACCTACAAGTGGCGCGCTACGAGCTTGTAGGTCTGCTATTTTTCAAAAATAGCAGACCTAAGTGGCGCGCTACGAGCTTGTAGGTCTGCTATTTAATAGCAGACCAACAAGTGGCGCGCTACGAGCTTGTAGGTCTGCTATTTAAAAAAAATAGCAGACCTACAAGTGGCGCGCTACGAGCTTGTAGGTCTGCTATTTTAGACTGTCAGACAGACAGACAGACAGACAGACAGACAGTGGCCCCCAAAAATAGCAGACCTACAAGCTCGTACGAGCTTGTAGGTCTGCTATTTTAAACAGACAGACAGACAAGACAGATTGTTAGACAGACAGACAGACAGACAGACAGACAGACAGTGGCCCCCAAAATAGCAGACCTACAAGCTCGTAGCGCGGCACTTACGAGCTTGTAGATCTGCTATTTTAGACAGACAGACAGTGGCCCCCAAATAGCAGACGAGTGCCGCTCTACGCGCTTGTAGGTCTGCTATTTTAGACAGACAGACAGACAGACAGACAGACAAGACAGATTGTTAGACAGACAGACAGACAGACAGTGGCCCCCAAAAATAGCAGACCTACAAGCTCGTAGCGCGGCACTCGGTGCCGCGCTGTGTTTGTAAATGAATCAATCAAGTGACTCGCTGAGTGTCTGACCGAGTGTCTGTCTGTCAGTCGGAATGACCTTTGACCTGACCTGTGGGGACCGTTTCTGCTCTCTGGGGAAATAAAGAACGGAGGTGACATCATGCAGTGTTGTGTTTTTGGCAGCAAACTCATTTCAGTCCCTTGAATAGTTTTAATTTAGTCACATTTTAGTCACCTGGAATGTGAGTGTTTTAGGCAATTTATTTAACCTTTATTTAACCAGTAAAAACCACATTGAGACTGAAGTCTTTTACAAGTGTGAACTGGCCAAGACAAGAGGCAAAACAAGTGACACAGCTCTGCCAGTAACAAAACAATACACAACAACAAAAAAACATGACAGACATACAATGCTCATAAATACAGTACCCACTACTAAGAAGCTCAAAGGGAGAACAGGAACGTTTAGTAACGCGACCAATAAGGACTAATAAATAAAAAACTAAGCATTGCTTAGTAGACTAAAAAGCAAGCAGACATTTGCTGTATGTATGCCTCTGTGTGTGTGAAGGGGGGTAACAACGGTCATTCAGTAAAATATACAGTACAGGAGGTTTCCTTCAATAAGGTTATATAAAATACTGGAGGCACTGAAGAGCATGGAAACAATTAAAAACAAAATAAAACTGAGGAAAAGAGCAATGGCTGTCTGCTGACCACTCTGTGTCACCAGTTCAGCCTGCAATATACAACAGAGCAATTAGACACCGAGCACCCATCATAAGTACTCATTATAATATAAACATATACTGGCAAGCCTATCTTCCTACCTCCTAGGCCCAAGGCACTTATACCCAGCAGGCAGGATTCAGGCTAGCCAGGTCTGGATCCGGTCTTGCTCCTTTCGGAACCCTACGTTAAAGTTTCTGACATTTTGATGACTTTATGTAGGGTTCCTTCTCACCGGATTCAAGCGACATGGGACGCAATCTGACTTTCCCTGACTTAGCCCTGTGCTGCGGTGTGGGTGTCACGCTGACATATTCCAAACGAAGCATATGAACGCTATAGGAGACAACGAACCATCTGACCCCCCCCGCGAACGGCTCAGAAGCCGTTAAGTATTTTTAATGTTTGTACGACCGTTTTGCCAGCTCTGAAATTCTCTCTTGTTGACATCCCATTGTACCGCCTCTCGGCATCTCGGTTGGCTAGCAGCGCCTCCCTACGCGCCTCGTAGGCGCAGCTAGCCAACCGAGATGTCAACAAGGAGGGACCGAAGAGAGAATTTCAGAGCTGGCAAAACGGTCGTACAAACATTAAAAATACTTAACGGCTTCTGAGCCGTTCGCGGGGGGGGTCAGATGGTTCGTTGTCTCCTATAGCGTTCATATGCTTCGTTTGGAATATGTCAGCGTGACACCCACACCGCAGCACAGGGCTAAGTCAGGGAAAGTCAGATTGCGTCCCATGTCGCTTGAATCCGGTGAGACCGGACCCTACGTCGTAGGGGTCCAAAGGAGCTCAACCCGGGGGGTCCGGAGACGGGCTAGATCCGGTCTGACATTGTTCTACCATGAAATACAGAAACAATATTAATTCCCCATCATAATAAATATGTGTATTAAAAGTATGACATAAGGTGGTTGCATGCCAAAGGGCTACCTTTCGCATGCCACCATAATCCACATTGAAGTGTGAGACTCATACCTGTGTTCTGTTAAATAGTGTGTGTGGACACTGGGTCCTTGTGTAGTCTGCTCTGTAGCCCCACAACAGCACCAACAGTTTCTAGAACAGCACCAACAGTTTCTACAACTCTAAATCATACTAAATGCAACAGACTACAATGTGTAAGCCTTTGTTGTAACATACCTTGGTCAATTGATTTACACGGACGCGACGGGTGCTGCTGGGCACTGACGCTACATGCACACGACCCAACGAGAACAAACGTGAGCTTCATTGATCTCACGGGAGTTTTAACATAGAGGCTCTGTCAAGCTACCGCTCTGCTCTGCTCTGGGCAGGCGGCTCCCAGGTCCTAATGTCCCACCTGTCACATAAATATCGCTCTGCTCTGCTCTGGGCAGGCGGCTCCCAGGTCCTAATGTCCCACCTGTCACATAAATATACCCTCAATCCTTGGCTCAGAGTATTCCACGGTGGCTCAGTGGTTCTGGCAGTTGCCTTTGGTGTGAGAGGATGCTGGTTCGAGACAAGTCAAGATTCGTGACCTCGGACCAAGGACTAAGGATCCAGAGTGAATAAATCAAAATAAATCACTCTTTACCTTTTGGTCAAGTAAATGTACTATTGGAATGTATGTTGGCGGACGTAATCCAAGATAATCCACTCTGTCAATTTGTAACAGTCAGCAGTGCCAGTTGTTGCCACAGGGTGGTGCACTGCTCCCTTTTGTTTTGCTTTGTGTAGAAGATCTGACGTCAATTCCACCTCTTGCTATAGATAGACATGACATGACATGACATGATGTGTGTCAAACAATTGTCACACATGGATGGATGATTAGCCGTGTTTATTTATTTATTTCCGGGGGGAATGAATGAATGAATGAATGAATGACTAACCCTGTAAAACCCGGATTAATTTCTACTTGCAAAAAAACGATTTCAACCTTACTACTACTTTTTACTACTAGGACTCATCAGAGGAAATCATGTAAAATAAATTATATATATATTTTTTGCACATTTATAATAATTATTAAAATAATAATAATAAATTAATAATTTACATTTGGGGGACATCTTTCACAATAATAAGGATAAATCCAAATAAATCACACTTTACCTAAATGTACAATTGAAATGTATTTAAGACCCGACTCAGCGCCGTCCGAGTTACGTCCCGATAGGCAGAGAATAGTATATATCAGTAGCCCCTAGTTTCCATGTACTGGCAATAGTTGGAAATGACACGTCCACCAGGGGGAAACCTTGACCAGGCTTATGGTGAGTATGCCAGTATGGCCACATTATGCGTGTACTATGTTGGCAGCAGTGCTCCGTTCACGTTTGTTTATTATATTAGTGCTGTCTGCCGTGAGACCTGGCTTAATATGGTCAATACTGAATCAGTCTAAAATATGCTTTGCCCCCCCCCCCCCTCCACCTCTTGCTATAGACATGACATGACATGATGTGTGTCAAACAATTGTCACACATGGATGGATGATTAGCATTGTTTATTTATTTATTTCCGGGGGGAGGGAATGAATGAATGAATGAATGAATGAATGAATGAATGAATGAATGAATGAATAAATAAATAATCATATTTCCGGGGGCATTTCTCTCCAGGTGAGGACAATACCATCCAGTCAACCAAATATGGATGTCAGAAGATCAGGCATCATCTCGTATGTATTACTTCTACTACTACTACACACACACACACACACACACCCTCTCGTTAATGACTCCGCCTCTCGTAATGTTAGGCCACACCTCTCATTATATTAGGCCACGCCTACTCGTTATGTAACCATATGCAAATTTCATGGGCGTCGTTTATGCAAATGAGTGGGCGGTGTCCCGCCGGCTTTGTGGGCGGTTCCGGCTACTTTGTGGGAGTGGTTTATGCAAATTTGATGGGCGTAGTTTCAACTACTATGAGGGCGTGGTTTATGCAAATTAGTGGGCGTCGTCACACCTGCTTTGTGGGCATGGTTTATGAAAATTAGTGGGCAGTGTCCAGCCTACTTTGTGGGCGTGGTTTCAACTACTTTGTGGGAGTGGCTTATGCAAATTAAGAGGTGTGGTATGCAAATGAAGGGGCGTGGTATGCAAATGAAGGGGAGTGGTAGGCAAATGAAGGGGCATGGTTCCGGCTACTTTGTGGGATTAGGTTATGCAAATGAAGGTGCGTGGCATGCAAATGAAGGTGCGTGGTATGCAAATGAAGGTGCGTGGTATGCAAATGAAGGGGCATGGTATGCAAATGAAGGGGAGTGGTATGCAAATGAAGGGGCATGGTTCCGGCTACTTTGTGGGATTAGTTTATGCAAATGAAGGTGCGTGGTATGCAAATGAAGGTGCGTGGTATGCAAATAAAGGGGCATGGTATGCAAATGAAGGGGCATGGTTCCGGCTACTTTGTGGGATTAGTTTATGCAAATGAAGGTGCGTGGCATGCAAATGAAGGTGCGTGGTATGCAAATGAAGGTGCGTGATATGCAAATGAAGGTGCATGGTTCTGGCTACTTTGTGGGATTAGTTTATGCAAATGAAGGTGCGTGGTATGCAAATGAAGGGGAGTGGTATGCAAATGAAGGGGCATGGTTCTGGCTACTTTGTGGGAGTAGTTTATGCAAATGAAGGGGAGTGGTATGCAAATGAAGCTGCGTGGTATGCAAATGAAGGGGCATGGTATGCAAATGAAGGAGCATGGTATGCAAATGAAGGGGAGTGGTATGCAAATGAAGGGGCATGGTTCCGGCTACTTTGTGGGATTAGTTTATGCAAATGAAGGTGCGTGGTATGCAAATTAAGGGGCGTGGTATGCAAATGAAGGGGCGTGGTTCCCGCTACTTTGTGGGAGCGGGTTATGCAAATTTGATGGGCGTGGTTTCGGCTACTTTGTGGGTGTGGGCTATGCAAATTTGTGGGTGTCGCTTATGCAAATTAGTGCGTGTCGCCCGCCTACTTTGTGGGAGCAGTTTATGCAAATGAAGGGGCGTGGTTCCCGCTACTTTGTGGGAGTGGGTTATGCAGATTTGATGGGCGTGGTTTTGGCTACTTTGTGGGTGTGGGCTATGCAAATTTGTGGGTGTCGCTTATGCAAATTAGTGCGTGTCGCCCGCCTACTTTGTGGGAGCAGTTTATGCAAATGAAGGGGCGTGGTTTCGGCTACTTTGTTGGTGTGGGCTATGCAAATTTGTGGGTGTCGCTTATGCAAATTAGCGGTTTATGCAAATGAAGGGTGTGGTTCCGGCTACTTTGGGTGTGGTATATGCACATTTCTGGGTGTCGCTTATGCAAATTAGTGGGTGTCTCCCGCCTACTTTCTGGGAGCGGTTTATGCTAATGAAGGGGCGTGGTTCCCGCTACTTTGTGGGAGTTGGTTATGCAAATTTGATGGGCGTGGTTTCAGCTACTTTGTGGGTGTGGGCTATGCAAATTTGTGGGTGTCGCTTATGCAAATTAGTGCGTGTCGCCCGCCTACTTTGTGGGAGCAGTTTATGCAAATGAAGGGGCGTGGTTCCCGCTACTTTGTGGGAGTGGGTTATGCAGATTTGATGGGCGTGGTTTTGGCTACTTTGTGGGTGTGGGCTATGCAAATTTGTGGGTGTCGCTTATGCAAATTAGTGCGTGTCGCCCGCCTACTTTGTGGGAGCAGTTTATGCAAATGAAGGGGCGTGGTTTCGGCTACTTTGTTGGTGTGGGCTATGCAAATTTGTGGGTGTCGCTTATGCAAATTAGCAGGTTTATGCAAATGAAGGGTGTGGTTCCGGCTACTTTGGGTGTGGTATATGCACATTTCTGGGTGTCGCTTATGCAAATTAGTGGGTGTCTCCCGCCTACTTTCTGGGAGCGGTTTATGCAAATGAAGGGGCGTGGTTCCCGCTACTTTGTGGGAGTTGGTTATGCAAATTTGATGGGCGTGGTTTCAGCTACTTTGTGGGTGTGGGCTATGCAAATTTGTGGGTGTCGCTTATGCAAATTAGTGCGTGTCGCCCTCCTACTTTGTGGGAGCGGTTTATGCAAATGAAGGGCGTGGTTCCCGCTACTTTGTGGGAGTGGGTTATGCAAATTTGATGGGCGTGGTTTCGGCTACTTTGTGGGATTGGTTTATGCAAATGAAGGGCATGTTTCGGCCACTTTGTGGGATTGGCTTATGCAAATGAAGGGGTGTGGTATGCAAATGAAGGGGGGTGTTATGCAAATGAAGGGGAGTGGTATGCAAATGAAGGTGCGTGGTATGCAAATGAAGGGGCATGGTTCTGGCTACTTTGTGGGATTAGTTTATGCAAATGAAGGTGCGTGGTATGCAAATGAAGGGGAGTGGTATGCAAATGAAGGGGCATGGTTCTGGCTACTTTGTGGGAGTAGTTTATGCAAATGAAGGGGAGTGGTATGCAAATGAAGCTGCGTGGTATGCAAATGAAGGGGCATGGTATGCAAATGAAGGAGCATGGTATGCAAATGAAGGGGAGTGGTATGCAAATGAAGGGGCATGGTTCCGGCTACTTTGTGGGATTAGTTTATGCAAATGAAGGTGCGTGGTATGCAAATTAAGGGGCGTGGTATGCAAATGAAGGGGCGTGGTTCCCGCTACTTTGTGGGAGCGGGTTATGCAAATTTGATGGGCGTGGTTTCGGCTACTTTGTGGGTGTGGGCTATGCAAATTTGTGGGTGTCGCTTATGCAAATTAGTGCGTGTCGCCCGCCTACTTTGTGGGAGCAGTTTATGCAAATGAAGGGGCGTGGTTCCCGCTACTTTGTGGGAGTGGGTTATGCAGATTTGATGGGCGTGGTTTTGGCTACTTTGTGGGTGTGGGCTATGCAAATTTGTGGGTGTCGCTTATGCAAATTAGTGCGTGTCGCCCGCCTACTTTGTGGGAGCAGTTTATGCAAATGAAGGGGCGTGGTTTCGGCTACTTTGTTGGTGTGGGCTATGCAAATTTGTGGGTGTCGCTTATGCAAATTAGCGGTTTATGCAAATGAAGGGTGTGGTTCCGGCTACTTTGGGTGTGGTATATGCACATTTCTGGGTGTCGCTTATGCAAATTAGTGGGTGTCTCCCGCCTACTTTCTGGGAGCGGTTTATGCTAATGAAGGGGCGTGGTTCCCGCTACTTTGTGGGAGTTGGTTATGCAAATTTGATGGGCGTGGTTTCAGCTACTTTGTGGGTGTGGGCTATGCAAATTTGTGGGTGTCGCTTATGCAAATTAGTGCGTGTCGCCCGCCTACTTTGTGGGAGCAGTTTATGCAAATGAAGGGGCGTGGTTCCCGCTACTTTGTGGGAGTGGGTTATGCAGATTTGATGGGCGTGGTTTTGGCTACTTTGTGGGTGTGGGCTATGCAAATTTGTGGGTGTCGCTTATGCAAATTAGTGCGTGTCGCCCGCCTACTTTGTGGGAGCAGTTTATGCAAATGAAGGGGCGTGGTTTCGGCTACTTTGTTGGTGTGGGCTATGCAAATTTGTGGGTGTCGCTTATGCAAATTAGCAGGTTTATGCAAATGAAGGGTGTGGTTCCGGCTACTTTGGGTGTGGTATATGCACATTTCTGGGTGTCGCTTATGCAAATTAGTGGGTGTCTCCCGCCTACTTTCTGGGAGCGGTTTATGCAAATGAAGGGGCGTGGTTCCCGCTACTTTGTGGGAGTTGGTTATGCAAATTTGATGGGCGTGGTTTCAGCTACTTTGTGGGTGTGGGCTATGCAAATTTGTGGGTGTCGCTTATGCAAATTAGTGCGTGTCGCCCTCCTACTTTGTGGGAGCGGTTTATGCAAATGAAGGGCGTGGTTCCCGCTACTTTGTGGGAGTGGGTTATGCAAATTTGATGGGCGTGGTTTCGGCTACTTTGTGGGATTGGTTTATGCAAATGAAGGGAGCCCCTTCATTTGCATAAACCGCTCCCACAAAGTAGGCGGGCGACACGCACTAATTTGCATAAGCGACACCCACAAATTTGCATAGCCCACACCCACAAAGTAGCCGAAACCACGCCCATCAAATCTGCATAACCCACTCCCACAAAGTAGCGGGAACCACCCCCCTTCATTTGCATAAACCGCTCCCAGAAAATAGGCTGGAGACACCCACTAATTTGCATAAGCGACACCCACTAATTTGCATATACCACACCCACAAAGTAGCCGGAACCACGCCCTTCATTTGCATAAACCGCTCCAACAAAGTAGGAGGGCGACACGCACTAATTTGCATAAGCGACACCCACAAATTTGCATAGCCCACACCAACAAAGTAGCCGAAACCACGCCCATCAAATTTGCATAACCCACTCCCACAAAGTAGCGGGAACCACGCCCGCTTCATTTGCATAAACCGCTCCCACAAAGTAGGCGGGCGACACGCACTAATTTGCATGAGCAGCACCCACAAATTTGCATAGCCCACACCCACAAAGTAGCCGCAACCACGCACATCAAATTTGCATAACCCACTCCCACAAAGTAGGCGGGCGACACGCACTAATTTGCATGAGCAGCACCCACAAATTTGCATAGCCCACACCCACAAAGTAGCCAGAGCCACGCCCTTCATTTGCATAAACCGCTCCCACAAAGTAGGCGGGCGACACGCACTAATTTGCATAAGCGACACCCACAAATTTGCATAGCCCACACCCACAAAGTAGCCGAAACCACACCCATCAAATTTGCATAACCCACTCCCACAAAGTAGCGGGAACCACGCCCCTTCATTTGCATAAACCGCTCCCACAAAGTAGGCGGGCGACACGCACTAATTTGCATAAGCGACACCCACAAATTTGCATAGCCCACACCCACAAAGTAGCCGAAACCACGCCCATCAAATTTGCATAACCCGCTCCCACAAAGTAGCGGGAACCACGCCGCTTCATTTGCATAAACCGCTCCCACAAAGTAGGCGGGCGACACGCACTAATTTGCATGAGCAGCACCCACAAATTTGCATAGCCCACACCCACAAAGTAGCCAGAGCCACGCCCTTCATTTGCATAAACCGCTCCCACAAAGTAGGCGGGCGACACGCACTAATTTGCATAAGCGACACCCACAAATTTGCATAGCCCACACCCACAAAGTAGCCGCAACCACGCACATCAAATTTGCATAACCCACTCCCACAAAGTAGGCGGGCGACACGCACTAATTTGCATAAGCGACACCCACAAATTTGCATAGCCCACACCCACAAAGTAGCCGCAACCACGCACATCAAATTTGCATAACCCACTCCCACAAAGTAGGCGGGCGACACGCACTAATTTGCATGAGCAGCACCCACAAATTTGCATAGCCCACACCCACAAAGTAGCCAGAGCCACGCCCTTCATTTGCATAAACCGCTCCCACAAAGTAGGCGGGCGACACGCACTAATTTGCATAAGCGACACCCACAAATTTGCATAGCCCACACCCACAAAGTAGCCGAAACCACACCCATCAAATTTGCATAACCCACTCCCACAAAGTAGCGGGAACCACGCCCCTTCATTTGCATAAACCGCTCCCACAAAGTAGGCGGGCGACACGCACTAATTTGCATAAGCGACACCCACAAATTTGCATAGCCCACACCCACAAAGTAGCCGAAACCACGCCCATCAAATTTGCATAACCCGCTCCCACAAAGTAGCGGGAACCACGCCCCTTCATTTGCATAAACCGCTCCCAGAAAGTAGGCTGGAGACACCCACTAATTTGCATAAGCGACACCCACTATTTTGCATATACCACACCCACAAAGTAGCCGGAACCACGCCCTTCATTTGCATAAACCGCTCCAACAAAGTAGGAGGGCGACACGCACTAATTTGCATAAGCGACACCCACAAATTTGCATAGCCCACACCCACAAAGTAGCCGAAACCACGCCCATCAAATTTGCATAACCCACTCCCACAAAGTAGCGGGAACCACGCCCCTTCATTTGCATAAACCGCTCCCACAAAGTAGGCGGGCGACACGCACTAATTTGCATGAGTAGCACCCACAAATTTGCATAGCCCACACCCACAAAGTAGCCAGAGCCACGCCCTTCATTTGCATAAACCGCTCCCACAAAGTAGGCGGGCGACACGCACTAATTTGCATAAGCGACACCCACAAATTTGCATAGCCCACACCCACAAAGTAGCCGAAACCACACCCATCAAATTTGCATAACCCACTCCCACAAAGTAGCGGGAACCACGCCCCTTCATTTGCATAAACCGCTCCCACAAAGTAGGCGGGCGACACGCACTAATTTGCATAAGCGACACCCACAAATTTGCATAGCCCACACCCACAAAGTAGCCGAAACCACGCCCATCAAATTTGCATAACCCGCTCCCACAAAGTAGCGGGAACCACGCCGCTTCATTTGCATAAACCGCTCCCACAAAGTAGGCGGGCGACACGCACTAATTTGCATGAGCAGCACCCACAAATTTGCATAGCCCACACCCACAAAGTAGCCAGAGCCACGCCCTTCATTTGCATAAACCGCTCCCACAAAGTAGGCGGGCGACACGCACTAATTTGCATAAGCGACACCCACAAATTTGCATAGCCCACACCCACAAAGTAGCCGAAACCACGCCCATCAAATTTGCATAACCCGCTCCCACAAAGTAGCGGGAACCACGCCCCTTCATTTGCATAAACCGCTCCCAGAAAGTAGGCGGGAGACACCCACTAATTTGCATAAGCGACACCCACTATTTTGCATATACCACACCCACAAAGTAGCCGGAACCACGCCCTTCATTTGCATAAACCGCTCCAACAAAGTAGGAGGGCGACACGCACTAATTTGCATATGCGACACCCACAAATTTGCATAGCCCACACCCACAAAGTAGCCGAAACCACGCCCATCAAATTTGCATAACCCACTCCCACAAAGTAGCGGGAACCACGCCCCTTCATTTGCATAAACCGCTCCCACAAAGTAGGCGGGCGACACGCACTAATTTGCATGAGCAGCACCCACAAATTTGCATAGCCCACACCCACAAAGTAGCCAGAACCACGCCCTTCATTTGCATAAACCGCTCCCACAAAGTAGGCGGGCGACACCCACTAATTTGCATAAGCGACACCCACTCATTTGCATATCCCACACCCACAAAGTAGCCGGAACCACGCCCTTCATTTGCATAAACCGCTCCAACAAAGTAGGAGGGCGACACGCACTAATTTGCATAAGCGACACCCACAAATTTGCATAGCCCACACCCACAAAGTAGCCGAAACCACGCCCATCAAATTTGCATAACCCGCTCCCACAAAGTAGCGGGAACCACGCCCCTTCATTTGCATAAACCGCTCCCAGAAAGTAGGCTGGAGACACCCACTAATTTGCATAAGCGACACCCACTCATTTGCATATCCCACACCCACAAAGTAGCCGGAACCACGCCCTTCATTAGCATAAACCGCTCCCACAAAGTAAGGCCTAAGTTAGCGAGAAAAGTCGCGAAATTCGACAGAACAAATCCGAGACCATCACCGCAACCGGGTCGCGGCCCCGATCGCAGCCGTATAGGGTTTGGGCCAAACGGACCTAAGGTCGCGACAGTAGCCTTGAACGAACACCTACAAATTGCCGACTTTGACGTGCGACAACGCGCCAACGATAAAACATCACGGTCCGACGTTCGGATATGTCGGAGAGCCAGCCGAGACGAACGGTTCGGTGTCTCGGACGTACGCCTCCGACAGTCGTACAAAACGTCCTTCACTTTGGCTCTGTGCATGCAGACACGTCATAGACCCATAGACTCTAACAGCGTCCTGGCTGAAAAAGTGAAACGAGACCGCGCCTCCTAGAAAGGTCGCCCGAGGACGTTCTATAGATCCATGCGTGCGTCTCCGGGAGCTCTATAACATATCCGAAAATCAGCCCGGAAGGCCTCACCGTCGTGGCGTTCCAGTGAAGGAAAGTTTAACGTTCACGCGCGCCTACGCCGATGATCGTAAGTCTGTTCGGGATGGGCCGAACACCTCTGCGATCGCGGCGACGAGCCGATCGTCGTGATGGTCTGAGTTTATTTCTGCGACCTCGGGAACCTCAAATCTGACCCGAGGCCTAGCGTTGCAGTGTAGTTCCCTTTATCGGACGCTTGTAAGAGTCCCACAAAATCGAGACCAACGCCATTTTATTTGCCATGGCCTGAATATGGATATTCGGGGGTGTTACATATTTTAAAAAATATCTATCACTTAATTTTTAAGGCATTTGGCCCAAAGGTCACCGTGGCAGTCTTTTTGCTGACCATTGACCTTTGCAAACGTCCTGGAAAGTCGAGACCGGCCCCATTGAATTCGGGACACTCTAAATAGGAATAAAATGTCTTGTTTGCGAAGAATAGGGTTAGGGAACATGTTTTAAAGGTGTGTTTTGTCTGTTTTCACTTCTGTGGAGAGAGGGGAGAGAGGAGAGGAGAGGAGGGAGAGAAGAGGCAGTCTTTTTGCTGACCATTGACCTTTGCAAACGTCCTGGAAAGTCGAGACCGGACCCATTGAATTCGGGACGTTCTAAATATGAATAAAATGTCTTGTTTGCGAAGAATAGGGTTAGGGAACATGTTTTAAAGGTGTGTTTTGTCTGTTTTCACTTTTGTGGAGGAGAGGAGAGGAGGGCCTCTCCGCTCACTGGCCATGTAATATCTATATCTGGCCAGTGGGTGTGGATGGGCTGTGGCGCTGTTCTGAAATCCACTGCTAGAGGACTGTATTTTCTTTGACTCTCGTTTCTCTGACTTCCTGTGTGTGCGTGTGTGTGTGTGTGTGTGTGTGTGTGTGTGTGTGTGTGTGTGTGTGTGTGTGTGTGTGTGTGTGTGTGTGTGTGTGTGTGTGTGTGTGTGTGTGTGTGTTGTGTTGTGTCGTGTCGTCTCGTTCATCTGTTTACTTTACTTATTCACAGCTAAGATTCACATCAAGGTCTGTGAAACAGTGAATGAATAGCTGACTCTGTCGCGATTTTGGCCTGTGATTAAACGTGATTCTGTTCTTTGGCTATATAGAAGTGTCTATTTGTACATCTCTAAATGTTTTGATGAATTGAACAAGGTGGACCCTCTTGTAAACAAGTGTGATGCTTAATTGGGTCGTCCACTCACAGTTAACAGTCTTTGTATTGAGTTTGTCCTTGAAATGTACTGTAATTCTGCAAACTGTTAATAAATATTTCAATCAATCAAATCTTTAGAATCACACTGTGGTTAATGTGTTTTCGTGGCACCCTGTGACCCAATTGTAATAATAATAATAATAATAATAATAATAAAATAATAAAACGTTATTTGTATAATGTGCTTTAAGAGGGTTAGTGCGCTGCGCTGCTGTCTGAGAGGTTGGTGTTTGGTGTTTTAACTGTAGTGCCCCTGAATAATTATATTAATTAATGTCATTGTTTAAAGGCTTTAGTCTTTGACGTTTGTTATTTTCTATAACTTTGTCAACTTATTTCTTTGAAACTGGGAGGTATTTATTATTTTTCCATTATGTGGAGATGTGTGTGTACTGTGCCTTTAAGAAGAGAGGTGGGAGTGGGAGAGAGAGAGAGAGAGAGAGAGAGAGAGAGAGAGGGAAGGTAAACAACTGGAGAACGTAATGTAAAAATGTGGAGAGAGCTTCAGTTTGAGCTACATGATGAACGCATAGAGAAAAAGACTGTGTTTATGAGAGAAACGTGACATGCGTGTTAAAAGAAGCAACGGGGAACAGAAGAACGTGGACATGGATGGAGAAAACAGTGAACCAGTTTGAGTCATTGTTTGGCTATGGTTTAGCCTAGCTTGTCTATATATATTGACACTTGAAAGAAGACAGTTTAGTGCTGTATGACTTGCAACTGAGGACAAGTTTTGATAAGTTTTGCCGAAGTGAGTTTAAGTGACACTTTCTGAACGCTTGTTTTACCGCAATTTCGGGACTACTACAAACTGGTTCACTGTGTGCAGGAGACCACACGCAGCACACGCACGCACGTGCATGCCAGTTGAGGAGGACACGTTGGACCGGGATTCGGGAATCATTGGTTCATATCACAGAGTACAGACAGACTGTAAGTAAGGAAATTAACTGACCACTGACTGTGCCATAATAAGAGCATTGCATTTTAATTGATTTGGTGGGTGAATAAAAACACCAATATAGTTAAAGTACTGTGGTCTGTGAATTTATAATTTGGTTTATTCTCTGATTGTGTTCAGGGTGGGGGCTCAAGAGCTAATAGTACCTTATAGTGTTAGTGTTGTTCAAGTTACAGTATAGCTACATGTTATGTCTCTGTGGCTACCTGAGGTCTCATTTTGGTCACCCTAGTGAGAACCTAGACAACGAGAATGTTGGTATTGCTCCTCCCATGCTTTTCATTAACCTGATAATTAATGTGAGTAAGGCTGATGGGAGGGCTACATAACTAAGCATTATGTTGTAAACCGTGAAAACCGTGAAAATGTGCAGATGGGGGGGTCGGCGGCCAATTTCATAACATTTTTGGGGTCCTTGACATGAAATATTGAGAACCACTGACATAGAAACATGAGGTTTTAGGCATTATGTTATACTTTAGCTATTGAAAAATAGCAGACCTACAAGCTCACAGCGCTGCACCAAGTGCCGCGCTGTGAACTTGTAGGTCTGCTATTTTTCAGCGCGGCACTTGTAGGTCTGCTATTTTTCAGCGCGGCACTTGTAGGTCTGCTATTTTTTAAATTGCCGCCGACTTTCATGCGCGACAACGATAAAACATTACGGTCCGACGTTCGCATATGTCGGAGAGCTAGCCAGGACGAACGGTTTGGTCTCTTGGATGTACGCCTCCGACAGTCGTACAAAACGTCATTCACTTTGGCTCTGTGCATCGGACAGCTCACAGACCCATAGACTTTAACAGCATCCTGGCTGAAAAAGTGAAACGAGACCCCGCCTCCTAGGGAAGGTCGCCCGAGGACGTACTACAGTTTCACGCGTGCGTCTTGGGGAGCTCTATAACATATCCGAAGATCAGACCGGAAGGCCTTACCGTTGTGGCGTTCTACAGGAGCAAAGGTTTTGACGTTCGCCCGCGCCATGTCGACTAGAAAGGTCGCCCGAGGACGTACTACGGTTCCACGCGTGCGTCTCGGGGAGCTCTATAACATATCTGAAAATCAGATCGGAAGGCCTTACCGTTGTGGCGTTCTACAGAAGCAAAGGTTTTAAATAGCAGATCTACAAGCTCGTAGCGCGCCACTCGGTGTAGTGGAACGTTCGCGCGCCATGTCGACTAGAAAGGTCGCCCGAGGACGTACTACGGTTCCACGCGTGCGTCTCGGGGAGCTCTATAACATATCCGAAGATAAGACCGGAAGGCCTTACCGTTGTGGCGTTCTACAGAAGCAAAGGTTTTAAATAGCAGATCTACAAGCTCGTAGCGCGCCACTCGTGTAGTGGAACGTTCGCGTGCGCCATGTCGACTAGAAAGGTCGCCCGAGGACGTACTACAGTTCTACGCGTGCGTCTCGGGGAGCTCTATAACATATCCGAAGATAAGACCGGAAGGCCTTACCGTTGTGGCGTTCTACAGAAGCAAAGGTTTTAAATAGCAGATCTACAAGCTCATAGCGCGCTTGTAGGTCTGCTATTTTTGAAAAATCGTAAAAATGCGGCACAAATCTTTGAATATATATTCTTTCAGAGCGAACGTTTTTTTTATTTCGACGTCGGGCCTAAATGGGTTAAGTGTGGATGCCGTGCCAGCAGTGAATAATGAAATGAAACAAAATGAAAATTCAGGCTAGTCATGTGGGTCAATACATCATCATACATCATCATCATCATGATAAAAGTTCACAGTATTTTTAACCGTTCTATACATTTTTTTTTAAAGAAATATTTTAGTGATGTATTTTATTTTTTTCTTGCTGCCTCCTTTAGTATAAATATACTAGTGTATAACATCTTTCATTTGTCTTAATAAATGACTCAAACAACAAGTAAGGTGCTCATAATGGTGCATTGGTAAAGTATCTGTCCACCATCATCATGGAGACAAGAGTTTCAAATCCACAGTGGTGCATCGTCCGGCTTGCCAACCCCTAGGGGTACTTGTTGGTACTGCAATGGGTTCACACTAATTATTGTTCGGAAATTAGGATTACATTTTGTTTTTACAGTAGAATGTCAAAAGTATACATTTTATACCTTTTTTTTTATTTTTTAAATGAAAACATGTATTCCTATTGTGCAAAAAATAAGTCATAGGGTGTACTTCCACATACTGTATTCGGGGGATGGAAAATGAATGCATTCAAACCTTTATTTATTCTCGTAAGACATTGAGGTCACCCTCCTTTTGCAGTGTCGTCGAGATACAACATTTCAAAGCAGAATGCAATGCCCCCGGTGGTCACCGAGGCTACTGCGTTAGCGACTCCTGGGGAGGCACCTGGCAGTGGGGGCTCCTCACTGGCCGTTGAGCCAGTAGAGCCACAACAGCAGTGATAATAACATGGTTCTTAACCCATTTTGGGGCGGGAACCCCTTTTGGTGTTTTAAACATTGTTATAATTTAGCTATTGAAAAATAGCAGATCTACAAGCTCATAGTGCGCCACCGAGTGGCGCGCTACGAGCTTGTAGGTCTGCTATTTTTGAAAAATCGTTATAATGTGGCGCAAATCATTGAATATATATTTCAGATTTTTAACTAAAATATTTGCTTCTGGGGCGTCCCTGGAACTACATATTTTGAGATGGGGGGTCCGTGGCCCAATAGAGATAATTCTGGGGGTCCTTGACATGAAAAAGGTTGAGCACCACTGATATAGAAACATGGGTTTTTCAGGAAAAAAATAGGATTTTGAAGCCCTTTTTTTAATCGACCGCAGTCCAAAATGGGTTAAGGTGCATTTAATGGTCTCAACACTGTCAGCTAAATTTATTTTACACATTTGATATTATTCCAGACATCATTCTATTCAAAATGTTGTCATTATGAACCAACACACCTGTTTTCTGTATGTAAAGGGATATAAAACAAAATCATGTTTTATGAAAACTAACTTGTGCATATTGACTAAAATTATTGGAGAAATCTTCTCACAGAGTAAACGGCAAAGAACACTGAGAATATATGGTATTTTACTCCACAAAAAAAAGCTCCTTTTGTAAGGACATTAATGCCACAGACGAATAACAGTCTAAGTCCACACTATTGATCCATAATGTATAAATGATAGATAAGGGTTCAGGACAACGAGGCCTTTTCGTGGAGGGGTCAGAATGAAATGAGCTCATCGGAAAGGTGTACAAAATAAACAATGGACAAAATTAATAACATAGCATTTCACAGTATAAATCTTTATTGCTACTTGGCTTAAGGTTAATTAAAAATACAGCTTTCTGCTCCAAACTAGACATAGCAGCTTTTTAAATAAAACGGTTTAAAGGAGTACGATTCTGGCTGACAGACAGCAAAAGTGCTCATTGTTAGTCCTATTCCTAAATAAAACAATTATCAACTGATGAATAAACATTTAACATGATTTTTTTTGCAGTATTCTGCATGCTAAAATAAAATAATATTAGATATGCTCCATTTTGTACAAATCACATTTTGTATGTACTGTATGTATTGTATTGTATTGATTTACAGTATATAGGGCATGCTTTAAACATTAAATACAGCAATAATTAGTACCTTAAAAGTACAATAATGTGTAACAATGTACCATACAATCCCTATCATTTAAAATTCTGTAATGGAGAAGGAAATATAAATTTGCATGAAACAATGAAGTACAAAAATAAACATCAGCTTCTTGGCATTGAGATAAAATATTCAAGCATTTCTAGAAAATAATGTACAGAAAGGAACAGTGAGGGTTAAACATGGTTACTTTGGTCATAATGTCAAACAACTGGAACATCCTCTACCAGTCTCTCTTTCACCAGAACCACTCAACAACATTCATTCCATAATGCATAAGAGCATGCATGCATACTTGTATGTGTGCATTTAGTCTAACATCTCTTAACACACACATGCATGCATGCACACACACACGTCACACACACACACACACACACACACATACACACACACACAATACCACAACACAGGCAGCATCTAAAAAAAGAAAGAAGGAAAAATAAGCATCTTATAGTGGAAAGGATGAATTGGCAATTTGAAAAACACTGACAGCCTTTTACTCAGCCAAGCGATTCTCAACCTCTTGTGGATCTGGGCCCACTAGAAAATCTTGAAGGTGCACATGGCCCACCCATCTGACCACCTATTATGATCAGATGTTTTGGGCCGTGTGCATTTTCAGAACATGTTTATTTTAATGTATCGATTGTGTACTACTTATTACGTTTTTGTTTATTTGGTATCACTATGAAAACACATTTGTCAAGATTTAAAAGATTTCTTTGTTATTGTACTGTAATATCAATGAAAAAAGAGAATCCCGCACACTGTCTTCACTTAGGTTGGTTTTTATTGCAACATTTCGGTCGTCAGACCTTCATTTATGCCTGATGAAGGTCTGACGACCGAAACGTTGCAATAAAAACCAACCTGTGTGGTGAAGACAGTGTGCGGGATTCTCTTTTTTCTACCCATCAGTTCCTGTTATCCGACGCACCTGTCCTTTGTAGGTGTGCAGAAGGACTTTTCCGTACTGTAATATCAATAAAACCATAGTGAATTTTGAGGGCCCACTTGCAATATCCTCACAGGTTGGGAATGGTTATATCATATGCATACGCTTGTATGTATGGTGTCTTGTCCACTAGAGAATTAAAGGGAATCAATCCTATTATCAAAAACATTGGACTTCACTGTACCCTGTGCTCCCTCTGGCTCTACAGTATGTATACTAACTGTAAGGATATTTAACCCATTTAGGCCTGACGTCGAAATAAACAAAACGTTTTCTGAAAGAATATTATATTCAAAGATCTGTGCCACATTTTCACGATTTTTCAAAAATAGCAGACCTACAAGCTCGTAGCGCGCCACTCGGTGGCGCGCTATGAGCTTGTAGATCTGCTATTTTTCAATAGCTAAAGTATAACATAATGGGTTAAGTGTTTTGTTTCTATTAAACCATGGAAGAGTGGGAGAGAATGTACACACAAATGCACAATTGAACCTGACTAATGGTCTGTAGATCCTTAACAAAACTCACATAAATGCAAAATGTTTGCACAAAACGCATAGACGCACATTCACACAGGCACACCATCAGTTACTATATAATTTCCATCCTGTTTGCTTTGCATATCTGTATGAGGGAAGTCATCAAGTCTTCATACTTTAGTGCCTTACAACAGTATCCTGTATGCAATAAGTCAAACAAAAAGGCCCATTCCATTTCAGGAATTAATAAAGAAAAACCCTCGTCCCAACTTAAAAATGCAGTATGAAAATGTCAAATGTGTGCAAACATTTTTTAAACATTAGCATCTGTCCCAAAGCTCTATCTCCAACATCCCAGTGTAGAATGTACAGAAAAGGTCTACACTTAAGCACATGTATGTACTAGTGATGTACGGGCGGGCCGGCAACCGGGCCGGCCCGCGCCGATTTGAAAGATCGAAATCTTGTCCCGGGCCGACGGGACAAGATTTTCAGCTCAATTATTGCACGGCGGGCGGGGCGGGTCACGTGAGAGTTTTGGACAAAATCTGTAAATTTAGTAGTAGAAAAATGTGTGTATTCTGAAGAAATGGACTTACTATATGGACAGTTGCTACATGAGCCAGGGAATCCAGGAAAAAAAACAAATTTTTGGTTGTACTGTGACCTTCTACAGTTTTCGGCCAAAAATATAAAGTGGGCTATTATAGCACCACCATTAGGACACTTTGAATATGTTTGGGTTGCGTTGTCTTCCTAGGACCATTTATTTACCATTCTAGGACCTCGGCCTACTGGAAGCCTGCACAAAGTTTGGATGCTGACAGGTGCAGCATTTTCAAAGATTGGATCCAGACTCATGCACATACATGCACGTGCGCACGCACGCACACAGACATACAAAATCTTCTTCCAAGATCCCTTAGTTCCAGCAACTAAGGCGCTCTGTACTTTTCTAAAGGAATTATCTAAGTAGTTTGTCACCTTAGGAAAAATACTACAGTATAATCAATAATGACACAAAGACTTCCAAATAACAATTGGGAAGAGAGTGATCACAAAGGCAATATGCTGTTGGCTTATACCTGTACCGTAGCCCAGGTATATCAACGTTATAAAGGCCCAATTACGGTATGTTGTTTATGGTGCTGATGCTAAGATTCTCGTGTTAACCACTTGAACGTCCCCAGCATGCCTATCCTGGGGGAAGTTAGCAAAAATAATAGCCCACAACAAATGTTTTCATTTGTTTTACAAAGTGCTTTGAACATATATCTTTTAAATGAAAAAAGTAATGGCAAAATTGAGTAATGAATCTATCAATGGGTAAATATTTGACCGATCATTCCAGTCTAATGAATACAGATTAAAAGGGTAGGTTGGTATTTCTTTGTTTCTTGTCCTCCCTCTATTTACCACTGATGCAAGTCACGAAGAGACAAGGAGACAGTATAACATAGAATAGTAGTAGTGCTTCTTTAAGGCGATATGGGAACATTGGAAGATCCAATTGGAAGATGCAGCTACTGAATGCAGCAGCACCAATAACCAAATAGTATCTAGATGGAGCAATAAATGACACTAGTAATTATACATGTTTGGCCTCCCTACAATCTCTGTTTTGGCACAAGGCAAGGTTTAAAGGAATGGCTAGACAGGGGTTTCTAGAACTGCACGATGGTGTTTGACAAACCAATGAACACTGTAACCTGCATTCCATTGTTCATCACCTATACTTGGCAAACACACGGCGGCAGAGGATGCAGTACCTTTAGACTTGATGATGGTTCCAAACCATCATTTAGATGGGAACCCCCTTGAACTCCCTCAAGGACCCCTGGGGGTCCCCGGACCCCACTTTGGGAACCGCTGTTCTAAATCCTAGTTTCTATGTTATTGGTTCTCAAACCTTTTCATGTCAAGGACCCCCCAAATTATATGAATTTGGCCGCGGACACCCATCTCAAAATATTTTGTTCCAGGGACCCCCAGAAGCAAAGATTTGAGTTAAAAATGTTCACTTTAAAAAATATATATATATTCAAAGATTTGCACAAATGTTCCAGATTCAAAAATAGCAGATCTACAAGCTCATAGCATGGCACAACGTGACGTGCTATGAGCTTGTATATCTGCTATTTTTGAATAGCCAAAGTATAAAATAATGGTTAAAGGGTTTAAAATCTAAAATGACACGGATGCTTTTCCTGGTTTTAATGGGTTTAAACAAGGCATAATAAACCTTGTGTGGGAGACATAGACTGTCCCAATTATTATGAATGCTGTCGTTTGTTCTAAGACAACAACAGCAACACAAAAATCACACCCACCTATTGTCCTGGACTGGCATTCTCCCATTTGGGTCACGCTACCTCTAGGGACCAGATCCTACCACACAACACTTTCCTGCATAAAACAAGACCGACAGACCATACGTTTAACTTGCTGTGGATCTGTAGATGATATGCTAGCCAGTAAAACAGTCAAAAGAATTAAAAAAAAGACCCACTGAGATAGATAAATTATGGCTTGTCATAGTTGTCACTGCTGTAGTTAGTTTGTCACACAAACAAAACTGAATGCGCCCGTTAAGATTATTTTAGTTGAGATAACAAATGTCAATGGGTACTTGGGTAGCAGCCTCAAAAGAGAAACAAAAACAGTGTGTGTTGACTAGAATTTGTCATCTATGTACCAGCAGAGTACACTGACATTTCATAACATACGGTACATACATATAAAGTATGTTTATTTTACATGTCTCTAAATAAATCCAGCCTTGCCCTCATTGCGTACAGTACTTTGATAATTGTTTTGTTCAAATGACTCTTCCACACTTCCTAGATCTTCATTTGATTCTCTGATGACAACATAATCCATTGGAATTGAACCTTTTGTTTTCCCATGCAATTTGTGAGGACAATAATTAATCACACACCATCTCAAATTACAGTGTTGGCTTTACACGGTTATGAAAATTAAGTTCTTACAATTATTTTTGGCAACAATTCAAAATTAATGTCCTCTCTAGCGAAACATCCACGTGAACCAGTGCCTAAATTCAACAGACTAAAGCCCGATTCATACTTGGTTGCACGACGGTGTCGCATGTCGAGGACAGCCGACATACAAGGTCTGCTAATGAAGGCCTGCTATTCTCGGCCGTTCCCTGCCATTCCCAGCCGTTCTCTGCACACGACAGCGCATGAATTAGGCCTTAGTTAAAAAAAAACGTCATTTTGAAGATGGATCACATCCTATACATAGGGTTCACCACATAGGCCTACTGAATGGAATCGTTGAACAATCCCACAGTAGCTTTTCTCTTACAGCTGGGAATGTCAACACGCTCTGGTCTGGGCTGATTCATCCGCAGTAGGCACTTTTTCACCTTTTCTTCACAGGGATTTTCCTCCTGGACCTGAAAGACCGCCGGACGGACCCCTCGAGAGGAGATCATTAGAGTGATCATCCCAATTCAGGATAGCAATTTGATTGCTAGACCTTCCGAGTAAAGGGAAATGTTGCTGACGTGTTCTGCAATGTTAAATTCATGAGGTATTCCAGTTCAGGCATGGGGCTTATTATTCGTCCTTTGGAACATGAATTTCTTTCCACAACCTCTTGTCACGAGTTGTGCCGCCGACGCCGCCCCGCTCACACAGTTCCACCAGATTCAACCCCATTCAGACAACTCGCTAGCTTAGAACGACGTGCTGACGGACATCAATCGCTTTTCCATCTGTCAAACGTCACAACACATCTACCATGTCTGGTCTGAATGGCAACTCCAATTTGAATATCCCACAGAGAGACCTCCTTTCTGCCTCCTTTTGCCATGGCATTTGGTGCGTTACTCTGGCTCTCCTACTAGAGGGCAGTGTCGTACACCTCCTGCTGTAGAATGTGAGTGGGGCCTGCAGAGGGGGCCAGCATGGAGGTGTGGTTGTGCTGATGGAGCATGGGAGCAGCAGGAGGGTGCGGGTGGTCCCACACCAGGTCTCTAATGGAAGGGGGAGTGGACGGCACCGGGGGACCCAAGACCACAGGGGTCTGGCCTCTCAGCTGCTCCCGGACATCCTGCTCCAGACTCGGGGGCACAATCAGTTGATCCTCTGGGTCCTGCTGGGCCGGGGCAGTGAAGTAGCCCGACTTCTTTTTGGGAGCCTCCAGGGCCACCTCGATGGCGTTATGGCTGTCCTGAGGGTAGGGTTGTCATCATGATGACAGTTTAGTTGACGATCAAATGTTTATGTCCCTAAATAATCCATTGATGCGAGTAACAATTTAAGTGTTTTTGGCATAAAAATATAGTATAAAAAATACATATATAGTTGAAAATGTCTTTTCAGTTTGCCTAGTAACAGAAAATTACTTTTCTGTTTGATCATTTAATACTTCAATCAAAAATGGCGGAAATAGATGATCTAAATTATAAGCACATGATGCGATGCATTAGCCTGGTTAATAAACCAGACCGAATCAGCCGTTGGCAAAAAAAAGTTGCCTACCAGCGGATTACGGTCTGGCGAGGCTCAGTAGCACGCCTCTTTCCTACAGCAGAGAACAGGTCGGACCAATCGGGACACGGTATGCAATATAGGCGGGCTTTGGTACAGTGACGTTCAATGCTTGAGACCTTTGACTGACAGTAGCTCTGACCAATTGCGTCAAAGAGAAAATGTTCCCCGGGAAATGAAATCCAAGAGGAGCCAGCCCAGACTGATATACCGCGACAGTGTTGTGTGATATTAGTCTGGCTTATTAGCCAGGCTAGCGATGCATTTCTCCACAGACTAATTTATACAGATGAAATGGAAACGAGTCTGTCATCCCAAACAATTTGCGATGAGGAGATCATGTGATCGAAAGTACCCTACTTTTACTTAAGTAAAATGTTGAGGAATTTCCAATACTTTTACTTCTACTCCACTACATCACAGAGGCAAATATTGTACTTTTACATTCATTTGAAAACTATTTTTTATTAAAAAGAATATTATTATAATTATTTCAATAACTAGATTATTATTATAAAACATATATTAAACACTTCAGCTCTATACATTTCGGCCATTTGAAAATAGACGATCTACAAACTCACAGTGAGCTTCTAGATCTGCTATTTTCAAAATATTTGTATACATTTGGAAACTTGAAATGGGACATTCTGCATAGTGAGTACTTTCTACTTTTGGTACTTTAAGTACATTTTGATGCCAATACTTTCGTACTTTTAATAAAGTACATTTTGAATTCCGAACTTTTACTTGTAACGGAGCAGTTCCACATTGCAGTATTGATACTTTTACTTAAGCAACACATTTGAGTACTTTCCCACACACCACTGGGTAATTGTGACAGGGCTACCTGAGGGGCAACCACGGAGCCGTTGGACAGCTTCTTGCCAAAGAGGCTGGACGTGGACGGTGACTTCTTCAGGTCCGACATCTCTCGGCCGCAGACGGCCAGGAGGCAGCCGTTGGTCGCAGACACCACCACGCTGGTCTGCCTGCGCGTCTTACCGTTGGGATAGTCACAACCCCGCTTCTCCATGTCAACGTCTTTGGGGTTCACGGCGGGGGGCCCAGAACGCAGCTGGAACGCACAGCAATGGATGTCAACCTAGATAGATAAAGAGAGAGAGACAGACAGACAGACAGACAGACAGACAGACAGACAGACAGAGACCTTTATCGATCCCGCAGGGGAAATTCAGTGGCCAGCAGTTAAAGCACACCCTTTTTGATGGTTAACGCTTAAAATGCCATCAACAATGAATGACAGCATACGACAGCACACCTTTTACAGTAACCTGCACTACGACAGCACACCCTTTACAGTAACCTGCACTACGACAGCACACCCTTTACAGTAACCTGCACTACGACAGCACACCCTTTACAGTAACCTGCACTACGCACAAACAAGACACACCCAATCACAGTAATTACAGTATCCCACGCTATGCTTAAACAACTAGTGTCGTAATAACGAGATCAACAGAATACTCTGGGATCAGTCCAGTACTACAGAATACTCTGGGATCGGTCCAGTGTCCAACAGTACCTCCACCTCTAGCTTGCTGCCGTTGGAGATCACACCTTCAAGTGGTAATTCGTCGTCGCTGTCCAGCCCGTTGTCAGAGTGGTTACTGGAGAAGGTGGCACTGGAGGGCTGCCGCTGGAACAAGACGGGGTGAGGCCCCCCCGCCCCGGCCGAGCCGGGCACCATGACGCCAGACAGCGTGGTGGTGGCAGCGGGATGCAGGCTGCAGCGTCTCTCTGGGCGGTGCACGGGGCCTGAGGAGGCAGGGTTACTATCATACACTGGTTAAAGAAGGAGCATGTCACCCATTTTAACCCATTTAGGCCTGACGTCGAAATAAAAAAAAACGTTCGCTCTGAAAGAATATATATACCTATTCAAAGATTTGTGCCGCATTTTTACGATTTTTCAAAAATAGCAGACCTACAAGTTCATAGCGCGCCACTCGGTGGCGCGCTATGAGCTTGTAGATCTGCTATTTTTTAATAGCTAAAGCATAAAACTAATTAAAAAACGAACTATAAACACTAACTGAAATTGAAAAACAAAAAAAGTGAAAACTAAATACAAAATTACACTTGTGTGAAGTGAGGGGCGCTCTTGCCATCATATATCATCATACATCACATTCCGTGCTCAGCCAATCAAATCATCATATTCCGTGCTACAAACACACACACACAAAGCTGTGCATAGGAAAAAAATAAAAAAAACGGATTCTAAACTTTACTAACCTTGTGAGGAGGTTTGCTCATCGGAGGCAGTGGAACCTGCTTCGCTGCCCACCTCGGAGGCCGACGTCTCGCTGTTGAACTCGGACACGACGACGGCGGTGCTGCACGAGGGAGTGACCGGCTCGGCAGTGGCGGGGCCGAGAATCATCACGGCGGCCGGTAAGGCGGTGGCGGGGCACGCCGTGGTCGGCCCCCCTCCTCGGGGCTCAGTGCCGGCGGCAGAGAGCGGCGGCTCACAGGTGCAGCTGTCCTCGCCGATGTGCAGAGACACCACCACGGCGCCGATGTTGTCCTTGCAGCCGTAGCTCTGGGCCAGGGAGCAGAGCTTCTTGGCGGCGGCGCGCGGGTCGCGCACGGTCTGAACGGTACGCACGGCCTCGTGGTAGGAGACCCTCTGGAACAGCGCCCGGTTGCCCAGGATCAGGAACTGGTCTTGGGGACAGAGGGGCTCGGTGTGCACCCAGGGCTTGGGCAGCACCCACGGAGAGAGATAAGAGCAGCCCAGCAGGCGCGAGCAACACGTCACTCCGCTCACCTTGTTGTCCTGCAAACATTAAGAACAGAGATGAACATGTAAACATGAGTAGAACACAGTCTAGTACATGTAGGGTTTCATCCTAAAGTGTTGCATCTGGAAAAGTATAAAGAGTTTCCAACCAGTCAATATTTTCATAATGTCTCAAGAAGACATGTGTGATTTTTCTATCCTCAAAAAACATGTTTTATAGGCAACGTATTAGTCAGAATCAGAATCAATCTTTATTGTCACATCACATTACAAGTAAGGTGGGTGAAACACGTGGTTGTGCCTAAAGGCTCCTCATTGCAGTGAAGATAGAGAAAAGAGAGGAGCATAAAGTGCAAAACTCATAATATTATGAGTGTATTATGAGTTGAGCCTTGATGAGATTACTAAACTCTTGTAATGAAGCTGGCTGGTTATGTATAGTCATTCGGTACACTGTAAAAATCACTACACAACTTCTAATTAGAATCAATATCTTACAAATGGTGCAATGCCGTGGTCAGAGGTCAGGAAAGTGTGCTATTGATTGGCACAGAGTTGTAATAGCTGATCTACAAGTTGCATCGCGATGCGCTGTGAGCTTGTAGATGAGCTATCTTCACTATTTTTGAAATTTGCAATAACTAGTACCTCTGTGATGATGGCTTTGGCTAGTTTAACCCTCTCCATCTCCTCGGCACTGCTCTCCAGGCTGAGGACCTTAGAGAGGACTAGAGGCTGGCCGTCTCGGCACAGCACTGCCTGGCAGGTGCCCACGTTAGCCACGGTCAGGCTGAACACGCCTCCTGGCTCCCCTAAAGGCTCGTGGTGGATGTAACACAGCAAGGCAGAGGCTCCCAGCTTCTGCCCAGCCATGCCTAGTTTCCTGTACCATACAAACACACACACACACACACACACACACACACGCTTCAGAGCCCTAAAGCAGCTGTTCGCAACCTATAAATCAACACAGCAGCGGCAGCACAATGATCCGTTTGTTAATTGCAAACACTGTTGATGTACTGATGGCAAATATAGTCTAAATAGTTTTTCAATTCAAATTTACGCAATATATTAGATTGACACAATAGATATGTATTTTGCCTCAGGCCATTTTCACCGTATATTGAAAATAGCAGATTTACAAGCTCACAACATGTCACATTGCGACACGTAAGCTTGTAGATGGTCTATTTTCAAATAGCCAAATACTAAAATAGGTTTAAGTTTAAGATTTTAACACTGTTCCTTATTTTGCTGTGGATGCCCTGAAACCCGGGTCCCCGGAGCCTACTCTGAGAACCAGTGTATTTATTAGATAATCCAACCTGTGTGAGGTGAGAAAGGTATTGCACATGTACACGCTGTCCACACTGGAGTGCTGTAATTCCTCGGATAGCACATCTCCCATGGTGCACTGCAGTAGTCGAGGCACTTCCTCATTGCGGTCACCGTCAAAGATGCCATAAGCTGCCTCTACGCCGCTGTCCCCAAAACGATCCACTGCCAGCACAGACACACACAACCTGTCCACAACACAGCACACACACATTAACACACAACCTGTCCACAACACAGCACACACACATTAACACAACCTGTCCACAACACAGCACACACACATTAACACATAAATGAACAACTCAGAGGCAAATATTGTGCTTTTTACTCCACTACAATTATTTGACAGCTTTAGTTACAACTTACAAGTGACTTTGGAGATTTAGATTATTCATACAAAACCCATTTAGGCCTGACCTCAAAAGTTAAAAAAAAATCTTCTAAATCCTCCAGTTTTCTGAAATAAATATTTTCACGACTTTTCAAAAATAGCAGACCTACAAGCTCGTAGCGCGGCAATCGGTGCCGCGCTACGAGCTTGTAGGTCTGCTATTTTAGACAGACAGACAGACAGACAGTGGCCCCCAAAAATAGCAGACCTACAAACTCGTAGCGCGGCAATCGGTGCCGCGCTACCGAGCTTGTAGATCTGCTATTTTAGACAGAGATTATATCAATGAACCCTGAGGATGTACAGTAGGCTGTATACTTGTCCTTAATGTAGATGCAGTAATGCTCCTATCTGGTCACCAGAGGCCAGTCTATGGACGGATACTATCATGTTCTCCCTAGTACTATTCAGCATTGGTGTTATGTTAAGGGACATTCACACTGTGTACTTTAACTACAACTATAATATCTATAACAAGAGACTGTTTTCACGTTTAAAATGTAATTTATAAAAGCTGACTGAATAAAATTGTTTAGAATCTATACCAGTGCTTCTCAATTTGGGGTCCGGTGACCCCCAGGGGCCCTTGGGGGTTGTCCAGGGGGTCCCCAGTAAACGTAGGTAATGCATCATCACAATGGTTTGAACACGACTAGACAGCAGCGCAGTCTGTTTTCACGTTTAAAGTGACATTTATAAAAGCTAACTGAGCATAAATGCTTAGAATGTATGTCAGTGCTTCTCAATTCGGGGTCAGGTGACCCCCAGGGGCCCTTGGGGGTTGTCCAGGGGGTCCCCAGTAAACGTAGGTAATGCATCATCACAATGGTTTGAACACGACTAGACAGCAGCGCAGTCGGTTTTCACGTTTAAAGTGACATTTATAAAAGCTAACTGAGCATAAATGCTTAGAATGTATGCCAGTGCTTCTCAATTTGGGGTCCGGTGACCCCCAGGGGCCCTTGGGGGTTGTCCAGGGGGTCCCCAGTAAACGTAGGTAATGCATCATCACAATGGTTTGAACACGACTAGACAGCAGCGCAGTCTGTTTTCACGTTTAAAGTGACATTTATGAAAGCTAACTGAGCATAAATGCTTAGAATGTATACCAGTGCTTCTCAATTCGGGGTCCGTGGACCCCCTGGGGCCCTTGGGGGATTTCCAGGGGGTCCCCAGTAAACGTAGGTAATGCAACATCACAATGGTTTGCACACGACTAGACAGCAGCACAGTCGGTTTTCACGTTTAAAGTGACATTTATAAAAGCTAACTGAGCATAAATGCTTAGAATGTATGCCAGTGCTTCTGAATTTGGGGTCCGGTGACCCCCAGGGGCCCTTGGGGGTTGTCCAGGGGGTCCCCAGTAAACGTAGGTAATGCATCATCACAATGGTTTGAACACGACTAGACAGCAGCGCAGTCGGTTTTCACGTTTAAAGTGACATTTATAAAAGCTAACTGAGCATAAATGCTTAGAATGTATGCCAGTGCTTCTCAATTTGGGGTCCGGTGACCCCCAGGGGCCATTGGTGGTTGTCCAGGGGGTCCCCAGTAAATGTAGGTAATGCAACATCACAATGGTTTGATGCATGTTAGCATTATGTATGCTTTAGCAATTGAAAAATAGCAGATCTACAAGCTCATAGCGCGCCACCGAGTGGCGCGCTACGAGCTTGTAGGTCTGCTATTTTTCAAAAATAGCAGACCTAAGTGGCGCGCTACGAGCTTGTAGGTCTGCTATTTAATAGCAGACCTACAAGTGGCGCGCTACGAGCTTGTAGGTCTGCTATTTTTCAAAAATAGCAGACCTAAGTGGCGCGCTACGAGCTTGTAGGTCTGCTATTTAATAGCAGACCAACAAGTGGCGCGCTACGAGCTTGTAGGTCTGCTATTTAAAAAAAATAGCAGACCTACAAGTGGCGCGCTACGAGCTTGTAGGTCTGCTATTTTAGACTGTCAGACAGACAGACAGACAGACAGACAGACAGTGGCCCCCAAAAATAGCAGACCTACAAGCTCGTACGAGCTTGTAGGTCTGCTATTTTAAACAGACAGACAGACAAGACAGATTGTTAGACAGACAGACAGACAGACAGACAGACAGACAGTGGCCCCCAAAATAGCAGACCTACAAGCTCGTAGCGCGGCACTTACGAGCTTGTAGATCTGCTATTTTAGACAGACAGACAGTGGCCCCCAAATAGCAGACGAGTGCCGCTCTACGCGCTTGTAGGTCTGCTATTTTAGACAGACAGACAGACAGACAGACAGACAAGACAGATTGTTAGACAGACAGACAGACAGACAGTGGCCCCCAAAAATAGCAGACCTACAAGCTCGTAGCGCGGCACTCGGTGCCGCGCTGTGTTTGTAAATGAATCAATCAAGTGACTCGCTGAGTGTCTGACCGAGTGTCTGTCTGTCAGTCGGAATGACCTTTGACCTGACCTGTGGGGACCGTTTCTGCTCTCTGGGGAAATAAAGAACGGAGGTGACATCATGCAGTGTTG
This sequence comes from Electrona antarctica, assembly GCF_951216825.1. Taxonomy (NCBI): domain Eukaryota; kingdom Metazoa; phylum Chordata; class Actinopteri; order Myctophiformes; family Myctophidae; genus Electrona; species Electrona antarctica. Next base: position 85,540 of record NW_027638035.1, on the reverse strand, counting down.
TGTTTTTGGCAGCAAACTCATTTCAGTCCCTTGAATAGTTTTAATTTAGTCACATTTTAGTCACCTGGAATGTGAGTGTTTTAGGCAATTTATTTAACCTTTATTTAACCAGTAAAAACCACATTGAGACTGAAGTCTTTTACAAGTGTGAACTGGCCAAGACAAGAGGCAAAACAAGTGACACAGCTCTGCCAGTAACAAAACAATACACAACAACAAAAAAACATGACAGACATACAATGCTCATAAATACAGTACCCACTACTAAGAAGCTCAAAGGGAGAACAGGAACGTTTAGTAACGCGACCAATAAGGACTAATAAATAAAAAACTAAGCATTGCTTAGTAGACTAAAAAGCAAGCAGACATTTGCTGTATGTATGCCTCTGTGTGTGTGAAGGGGGGTAACAACGGTCATTCAGTAAAATATACAGTACAGGAGGTTTCCTTCAATAAGGTTATATAAAATACTGGAGGCACTGAAGAGCATGGAAACAATTAAAAACAAAATAAAACTGAGGAAAAGAGCAATGGCTGTCTGCTGACCACTCTGTGTCACCAGTTCAGCCTGCAATATACAACAGAGCAATTAGACACCGAGCACCCATCATAAGTACTCATTATAATATAAACATATACTGGCAAGCCTATCTTCCTACCTCCTAGGCCCAAGGCACTTATACCCAGCAGGCAGGATTCAGGCTAGCCAGGTCTGGATCCGGTCTTGCTCCTTTCGGAACCCTACGTTAAAGTTTCTGACATTTTGATGACTTTATGTAGGGTTCCTTCTCACCGGATTCAAGCGACATGGGACGCAATCTGACTTTCCCTGACTTAGCCCTGTGCTGCGGTGTGGGTGTCACGCTGACATATTCCAAACGAAGCATATGAACGCTATAGGAGACAACGAACCATCTGACCCCCCCCGCGAACGGCTCAGAAGCCGTTAAGTATTTTTAATGTTTGTACGACCGTTTTGCCAGCTCTGAAATTCTCTCTTGTTGACATCCCATTGTACCGCCTCTCGGCATCTCGGTTGGCTAGCAGCGCCTCCCTACGCGCCTCGTAGGCGCAGCTAGCCAACCGAGATGTCAACAAGGAGGGACCGAAGAGAGAATTTCAGAGCTGGCAAAACGGTCGTACAAACATTAAAAATACTTAACGGCTTCTGAGCCGTTCGCGGGGGGGGTCAGATGGTTCGTTGTCCCCTATAGCGTTCATATGCTTCGTTTGGAATATGTCAGCGTGACACCCACACCGCAGCACAGGGCTAAGTCAGGGAAAGTCAGATTGCGTCCCATGTCGCTTGAATCCGGTGAGACCGGACCCTACGTCGTAGGGGTCCAAAGGAGCTCAACCCGGGGGGTCCGGAGACGGGCTAGATCCGGTCTGACATTGTTCTACCATGAAATACAGAAACAATATTAATTCCCCATCATAATAAATATGTGTATTAAAAGTATGACATAAGGTGGTTGCATGCCAAAGGGCTACCTTTCGCATGCCACCATAATCCACATTGAAGTGTGAGACTCATACCTGTGTTCTGTTAAATAGTGTGTGTGGACACTGGGTCCTTGTGTAGTCTGCTCTGTAGCCCCACAACAGCACCAACAGTTTCTAGAACAGCACCAACAGTTTCTACAACTCTAAATCATACTAAATGCAACAGACTACAATGTGTAAGCCTTTGTTGTAACATACCTTGGTCAATTGATTTACACGGACGCGACGGGTGCTGCTGGGCACTGACGCTACATGCACACGACCCAACGAGAACAAACGTGAGCTTCATTGATCTCACGGGAGTTTTAACATAGAGGCTCTGTCAAGCTACCGCTCTGCTCTGCTCTGGGCAGGCGGCTCCCAGGTCCTAATGTCCCACCTGTCACATAAATATCGCTCTGCTCTGCTCTGGGCAGGCGGCTCCCAGGTCCTAATGTCCCACCTGTCACATAAATATACCCTCAATCCTTGGCTCAGAGTATTCCACGGTGGCTCAGTGGTTCTGGCAGTTGCCTTTGGTGTGAGAGGATGCTGGTTCGAGACAAGTCAAGATTCGTGACCTCGGACCAAGGACTAAGGATCCAGAGTGAATAAATCAAAATAAATCACTCTTTACCTTTTGGTCAAGTAAATGTACTATTGGAATGTATGTTGGCGGACGTAATCCAAGATAATCCACTCTGTCAATTTGTAACAGTCAGCAGTGCCAGTTGTTGCCACAGGGTGGTGCACTGCTCCCTTTTGTTTTGCTTTGTGTAGAAGATCTGACGTCAATTCCACCTCTTGCTATAGATAGACATGACATGACATGACATGATGTGTGTCAAACAATTGTCACACATGGATGGATGATTAGCCGTGTTTATTTATTTATTTCCGGGGGGAATGAATGAATGAATGAATGAATGACTAACCCTGTAAAACCCGGATTAATTTCTACTTGCAAAAAAACGATTTCAACCTTACTACTACTTTTTACTACTAGGACTCATCAGAGGAAATCATGTAAAATAAATTATATATATATTTTTTGCACATTTATAATAATTATTAAAATAATAATAATAAATTAATAATTTACATTTGGGGGACATCTTTCACAATAATAAGGATAAATCCAAATAAATCACACTTTACCTAAATGTACAATTGAAATGTATTTAAGACCCGACTCAGCGCCGTCCGAGTTACGTCCCGATAGGCAGAGAATAGTATATATCAGTAGCCCCTAGTTTCCATGTACTGGCAATAGTTGGAAATGACACGTCCACCAGGGGGAAACCTTGACCAGGCTTATGGTGAGTATGCCAGTATGGCCACATTATGCGTGTACTATGTTGGCAGCAGTGCTCCGTTCACGTTTGTTTATTATATTAGTGCTGTCTGCCGTGAGACCTGGCTTAATATGGTCAATACTGAATCAGTCTAAAATATGCTTTGCCCCCCCCCCCCCTCCACCTCTTGCTATAGACATGACATGACATGATGTGTGTCAAACAATTGTCACACATGGATGGATGATTAGCATTGTTTATTTATTTATTTCCGGGGGGAGGGAATGAATGAATGAATGAATGAATGAATGAATGAATGAATGAATGAATGAATAAATAAATAATCATATTTCCGGGGGCATTTCTCTCCAGGTGAGGACAATACCATCCAGTCAACCAAATATGGATGTCAGAAGATCAGGCATCATCTCGTATGTATTACTTCTACTACTACTACACACACACACACACACACACCCTCTCGTTAATGACTCCGCCTCTCGTAATGTTAGGCCACACCTCTCATTATATTAGGCCACGCCTACTCGTTATGTAACCATATGCAAATTTCATGGGCGTCGTTTATGCAAATGAGTGGGCGGTGTCCCGCCGGCTTTGTGGGCGGTTCCGGCTACTTTGTGGGAGTGGTTTATGCAAATTTGATGGGCGTAGTTTCAACTACTATGAGGGCGTGGTTTATGCAAATTAGTGGGCGTCGTCACACCTGCTTTGTGGGCATGGTTTATGAAAATTAGTGGGCAGTGTCCAGCCTACTTTGTGGGCGTGGTTTCAACTACTTTGTGGGAGTGGCTTATGCAAATTAAGAGGTGTGGTATGCAAATGAAGGGGCGTGGTATGCAAATGAAGGGGAGTGGTAGGCAAATGAAGGGGCATGGTTCCGGCTACTTTGTGGGATTAGGTTATGCAAATGAAGGTGCGTGGCATGCAAATGAAGGTGCGTGGTATGCAAATGAAGGTGCGTGGTATGCAAATGAAGGGGCATGGTATGCAAATGAAGGGGAGTGGTATGCAAATGAAGGGGCATGGTTCCGGCTACTTTGTGGGATTAGTTTATGCAAATGAAGGTGCGTGGTATGCAAATGAAGGTGCGTGGTATGCAAATAAAGGGGCATGGTATGCAAATGAAGGGGCATGGTTCCGGCTACTTTGTGGGATTAGTTTATGCAAATGAAGGTGCGTGGCATGCAAATGAAGGTGCGTGGTATGCAAATGAAGGTGCGTGATATGCAAATGAAGGTGCATGGTATGCAAATGAAGGTGCATGGTATGCAAATGAAGGGGCATGGTATGCAAATGAAGGTGCGTGGTATGCAAATTAAGGGGAGTGATATGCAAATGAAGGGCATGTTTCGGCCACTTTGTGGGATTGGCTTATGCAAATGAAGGGGTGTGGTATGCAAATGAAGGGGGGTGTTATGCAAATGAAGGGGAGTGGTATGCAAATGAAGGTGCGTGGTATGCAAATGAAGGGGAGTGGTATGCAAATGAAGCGGCATGGTTCTGGCTACTTTGTGGGATTAGTTTATGCAAATGAAGGGCATGTTTCGGCCACTTTGTGGGATTGGCTTATGCAAATGAAGGGGTGTGGTATGCAAATGAAGGGGGGTGTTATGCAAATGAAGGGGAGTGGTATGCAAATGAAGGTGCGTGGTATGCAAATGAAGGGGCATGGTTCTGGCTACTTTGTGGGATTAGTTTATGCAAATGAAGGTGCGTGGTATGCAAATGAAGGGGAGTGGTATGCAAATGAAGGGGCATGGTTCTGGCTACTTTGTGGGAGTAGTTTATGCAAATGAAGGGGAGTGGTATGCAAATGAAGCTGCGTGGTATGCAAATGAAGGGGCATGGTATGCAAATGAAGGAGCATGGTATGCAAATGAAGGGGAGTGGTATGCAAATGAAGGGGCATGGTTCCGGCTACTTTGTGGGATTAGTTTATGCAAATGAAGGTGCGTGGTATGCAAATTAAGGGGCGTGGTATGCAAATGAAGGGGCGTGGTTCCCGCTACTTTGTGGGAGCGGGTTATGCAAATTTGATGGGCGTGGTTTCGGCTACTTTGTGGGTGTGGGCTATGCAAATTTGTGGGTGTCGCTTATGCAAATTAGTGCGTGTCGCCCGCCTACTTTGTGGGAGCAGTTTATGCAAATGAAGGGGCGTGGTTCCCGCTACTTTGTGGGAGTGGGTTATGCAGATTTGATGGGCGTGGTTTTGGCTACTTTGTGGGTGTGGGCTATGCAAATTTGTGGGTGTCGCTTATGCAAATTAGTGCGTGTCGCCCGCCTACTTTGTGGGAGCAGTTTATGCAAATGAAGGGGCGTGGTTTCGGCTACTTTGTTGGTGTGGGCTATGCAAATTTGTGGGTGTCGCTTATGCAAATTAGCGGTTTATGCAAATGAAGGGTGTGGTTCCGGCTACTTTGGGTGTGGTATATGCACATTTCTGGGTGTCGCTTATGCAAATTAGTGGGTGTCTCCCGCCTACTTTCTGGGAGCGGTTTATGCTAATGAAGGGGCGTGGTTCCCGCTACTTTGTGGGAGTTGGTTATGCAAATTTGATGGGCGTGGTTTCAGCTACTTTGTGGGTGTGGGCTATGCAAATTTGTGGGTGTCGCTTATGCAAATTAGTGCGTGTCGCCCGCCTACTTTGTGGGAGCAGTTTATGCAAATGAAGGGGCGTGGTTCCCGCTACTTTGTGGGAGTGGGTTATGCAGATTTGATGGGCGTGGTTTTGGCTACTTTGTGGGTGTGGGCTATGCAAATTTGTGGGTGTCGCTTATGCAAATTAGTGCGTGTCGCCCGCCTACTTTGTGGGAGCAGTTTATGCAAATGAAGGGGCGTGGTTTCGGCTACTTTGTTGGTGTGGGCTATGCAAATTTGTGGGTGTCGCTTATGCAAATTAGCAGGTTTATGCAAATGAAGGGTGTGGTTCCGGCTACTTTGGGTGTGGTATATGCACATTTCTGGGTGTCGCTTATGCAAATTAGTGGGTGTCTCCCGCCTACTTTCTGGGAGCGGTTTATGCAAATGAAGGGGCGTGGTTCCCGCTACTTTGTGGGAGTTGGTTATGCAAATTTGATGGGCGTGGTTTCAGCTACTTTGTGGGTGTGGGCTATGCAAATTTGTGGGTGTCGCTTATGCAAATTAGTGCGTGTCGCCCTCCTACTTTGTGGGAGCGGTTTATGCAAATGAAGGGCGTGGTTCCCGCTACTTTGTGGGAGTGGGTTATGCAAATTTGATGGGCGTGGTTTCGGCTACTTTGTGGGATTGGTTTATGCAAATGAAGGGCATGTTTCGGCCACTTTGTGGGATTGGCTTATGCAAATGAAGGGGTGTGGTATGCAAATGAAGGGGGGTGTTATGCAAATGAAGGGGAGTGGTATGCAAATGAAGGTGCGTGGTATGCAAATGAAGGGGCATGGTTCTGGCTACTTTGTGGGATTAGTTTATGCAAATGAAGGTGCGTGGTATGCAAATGAAGGGGAGTGGTATGCAAATGAAGGGGCATGGTTCTGGCTACTTTGTGGGAGTAGTTTATGCAAATGAAGGGGAGTGGTATGCAAATGAAGCTGCGTGGTATGCAAATGAAGGGGCATGGTATGCAAATGAAGGAGCATGGTATGCAAATGAAGGGGAGTGGTATGCAAATGAAGGGGCATGGTTCCGGCTACTTTGTGGGATTAGTTTATGCAAATGAAGGTGCGTGGTATGCAAATTAAGGGGCGTGGTATGCAAATGAAGGGGCGTGGTTCCCGCTACTTTGTGGGAGCGGGTTATGCAAATTTGATGGGCGTGGTTTCGGCTACTTTGTGGGTGTGGGCTATGCAAATTTGTGGGTGTCGCTTATGCAAATTAGTGCGTGTCGCCCGCCTACTTTGTGGGAGCAGTTTATGCAAATGAAGGGGCGTGGTTCCCGCTACTTTGTGGGAGTGGGTTATGCAGATTTGATGGGCGTGGTTTTGGCTACTTTGTGGGTGTGGGCTATGCAAATTTGTGGGTGTCGCTTATGCAAATTAGTGCGTGTCGCCCGCCTACTTTGTGGGAGCAGTTTATGCAAATGAAGGGGCGTGGTTTCGGCTACTTTGTTGGTGTGGGCTATGCAAATTTGTGGGTGTCGCTTATGCAAATTAGCGGTTTATGCAAATGAAGGGTGTGGTTCCGGCTACTTTGGGTGTGGTATATGCACATTTCTGGGTGTCGCTTATGCAAATTAGTGGGTGTCTCCCGCCTACTTTCTGGGAGCGGTTTATGCTAATGAAGGGGCGTGGTTCCCGCTACTTTGTGGGAGTTGGTTATGCAAATTTGATGGGCGTGGTTTCAGCTACTTTGTGGGTGTGGGCTATGCAAATTTGTGGGTGTCGCTTATGCAAATTAGTGCGTGTCGCCCGCCTACTTTGTGGGAGCAGTTTATGCAAATGAAGGGGCGTGGTTCCCGCTACTTTGTGGGAGTGGGTTATGCAGATTTGATGGGCGTGGTTTTGGCTACTTTGTGGGTGTGGGCTATGCAAATTTGTGGGTGTCGCTTATGCAAATTAGTGCGTGTCGCCCGCCTACTTTGTGGGAGCAGTTTATGCAAATGAAGGGGCGTGGTTTCGGCTACTTTGTTGGTGTGGGCTATGCAAATTTGTGGGTGTCGCTTATGCAAATTAGCAGGTTTATGCAAATGAAGGGTGTGGTTCCGGCTACTTTGGGTGTGGTATATGCACATTTCTGGGTGTCGCTTATGCAAATTAGTGGGTGTCTCCCGCCTACTTTCTGGGAGCGGTTTATGCAAATGAAGGGGCGTGGTTCCCGCTACTTTGTGGGAGTTGGTTATGCAAATTTGATGGGCGTGGTTTCAGCTACTTTGTGGGTGTGGGCTATGCAAATTTGTGGGTGTCGCTTATGCAAATTAGTGCGTGTCGCCCTCCTACTTTGTGGGAGCGGTTTATGCAAATGAAGGGCGTGGTTCCCGCTACTTTGTGGGAGTGGGTTATGCAAATTTGATGGGCGTGGTTTCGGCTACTTTGTGGGATTGGTTTATGCAAATGAAGGGAGCCCCTTCATTTGCATAAACCGCTCCCACAAAGTAGGCGGGCGACACGCACTAATTTGCATAAGCGACACCCACAAATTTGCATAGCCCACACCCACAAAGTAGCCGAAACCACGCCCATCAAATCTGCATAACCCACTCCCACAAAGTAGCGGGAACCACCCCCCTTCATTTGCATAAACCGCTCCCAGAAAATAGGCTGGAGACACCCACTAATTTGCATAAGCGACACCCACTAATTTGCATATACCACACCCACAAAGTAGCCGGAACCACGCCCTTCATTTGCATAAACCGCTCCAACAAAGTAGGAGGGCGACACGCACTAATTTGCATAAGCGACACCCACAAATTTGCATAGCCCACACCAACAAAGTAGCCGAAACCACGCCCATCAAATTTGCATAACCCACTCCCACAAAGTAGCGGGAACCACGCCCGCTTCATTTGCATAAACCGCTCCCACAAAGTAGGCGGGCGACACGCACTAATTTGCATGAGCAGCACCCACAAATTTGCATAGCCCACACCCACAAAGTAGCCGCAACCACGCACATCAAATTTGCATAACCCACTCCCACAAAGTAGGCGGGCGACACGCACTAATTTGCATGAGCAGCACCCACAAATTTGCATAGCCCACACCCACAAAGTAGCCAGAGCCACGCCCTTCATTTGCATAAACCGCTCCCACAAAGTAGGCGGGCGACACGCACTAATTTGCATAAGCGACACCCACAAATTTGCATAGCCCACACCCACAAAGTAGCCGAAACCACACCCATCAAATTTGCATAACCCACTCCCACAAAGTAGCGGGAACCACGCCCCTTCATTTGCATAAACCGCTCCCACAAAGTAGGCGGGCGACACGCACTAATTTGCATAAGCGACACCCACAAATTTGCATAGCCCACACCCACAAAGTAGCCGAAACCACGCCCATCAAATTTGCATAACCCGCTCCCACAAAGTAGCGGGAACCACGCCGCTTCATTTGCATAAACCGCTCCCACAAAGTAGGCGGGCGACACGCACTAATTTGCATGAGCAGCACCCACAAATTTGCATAGCCCACACCCACAAAGTAGCCAGAGCCACGCCCTTCATTTGCATAAACCGCTCCCACAAAGTAGGCGGGCGACACGCACTAATTTGCATAAGCGACACCCACAAATTTGCATAGCCCACACCCACAAAGTAGCCGCAACCACGCACATCAAATTTGCATAACCCACTCCCACAAAGTAGGCGGGCGACACGCACTAATTTGCATAAGCGACACCCACAAATTTGCATAGCCCACACCCACAAAGTAGCCGCAACCACGCACATCAAATTTGCATAACCCACTCCCACAAAGTAGGCGGGCGACACGCACTAATTTGCATGAGCAGCACCCACAAATTTGCATAGCCCACACCCACAAAGTAGCCAGAGCCACGCCCTTCATTTGCATAAACCGCTCCCACAAAGTAGGCGGGCGACACGCACTAATTTGCATAAGCGACACCCACAAATTTGCATAGCCCACACCCACAAAGTAGCCGAAACCACACCCATCAAATTTGCATAACCCACTCCCACAAAGTAGCGGGAACCACGCCCCTTCATTTGCATAAACCGCTCCCACAAAGTAGGCGGGCGACACGCACTAATTTGCATAAGCGACACCCACAAATTTGCATAGCCCACACCCACAAAGTAGCCGAAACCACGCCCATCAAATTTGCATAACCCGCTCCCACAAAGTAGCGGGAACCACGCCCCTTCATTTGCATAAACCGCTCCCAGAAAGTAGGCTGGAGACACCCACTAATTTGCATAAGCGACACCCACTATTTTGCATATACCACACCCACAAAGTAGCCGGAACCACGCCCTTCATTTGCATAAACCGCTCCAACAAAGTAGGAGGGCGACACGCACTAATTTGCATAAGCGACACCCACAAATTTGCATAGCCCACACCCACAAAGTAGCCGAAACCACGCCCATCAAATTTGCATAACCCACTCCCACAAAGTAGCGGGAACCACGCCCCTTCATTTGCATAAACCGCTCCCACAAAGTAGGCGGGCGACACGCACTAATTTGCATGAGTAGCACCCACAAATTTGCATAGCCCACACCCACAAAGTAGCCAGAGCCACGCCCTTCATTTGCATAAACCGCTCCCACAAAGTAGGCGGGCGACACGCACTAATTTGCATAAGCGACACCCACAAATTTGCATAGCCCACACCCACAAAGTAGCCGAAACCACACCCATCAAATTTGCATAACCCACTCCCACAAAGTAGCGGGAACCACGCCCCTTCATTTGCATAAACCGCTCCCACAAAGTAGGCGGGCGACACGCACTAATTTGCATAAGCGACACCCACAAATTTGCATAGCCCACACCCACAAAGTAGCCGAAACCACGCCCATCAAATTTGCATAACCCGCTCCCACAAAGTAGCGGGAACCACGCCGCTTCATTTGCATAAACCGCTCCCACAAAGTAGGCGGGCGACACGCACTAATTTGCATGAGCAGCACCCACAAATTTGCATAGCCCACACCCACAAAGTAGCCAGAGCCACGCCCTTCATTTGCATAAACCGCTCCCACAAAGTAGGCGGGCGACACGCACTAATTTGCATAAGCGACACCCACAAATTTGCATAGCCCACACCCACAAAGTAGCCGAAACCACGCCCATCAAATTTGCATAACCCGCTCCCACAAAGTAGCGGGAACCACGCCCCTTCATTTGCATAAACCGCTCCCAGAAAGTAGGCGGGAGACACCCACTAATTTGCATAAGCGACACCCACTATTTTGCATATACCACACCCACAAAGTAGCCGGAACCACGCCCTTCATTTGCATAAACCGCTCCAACAAAGTAGGAGGGCGACACGCACTAATTTGCATATGCGACACCCACAAATTTGCATAGCCCACACCCACAAAGTAGCCGAAACCACGCCCATCAAATTTGCATAACCCACTCCCACAAAGTAGCGGGAACCACGCCCCTTCATTTGCATAAACCGCTCCCACAAAGTAGGCGGGCGACACGCACTAATTTGCATGAGCAGCACCCACAAATTTGCATAGCCCACACCCACAAAGTAGCCAGAACCACGCCCTTCATTTGCATAAACCGCTCCCACAAAGTAGGCGGGCGACACCCACTAATTTGCATAAGCGACACCCACTCATTTGCATATCCCACACCCACAAAGTAGCCGGAACCACGCCCTTCATTTGCATAAACCGCTCCAACAAAGTAGGAGGGCGACACGCACTAATTTGCATAAGCGACACCCACAAATTTGCATAGCCCACACCCACAAAGTAGCCGAAACCACGCCCATCAAATTTGCATAACCCGCTCCCACAAAGTAGCGGGAACCACGCCCCTTCATTTGCATAAACCGCTCCCAGAAAGTAGGCTGGAGACACCCACTAATTTGCATAAGCGACACCCACTCATTTGCATATCCCACACCCACAAAGTAGCCGGAACCACGCCCTTCATTAGCATAAACCGCTCCCACAAAGTAAGGCCTAAGTTAGCGAGAAAAGTCGCGAAATTCGACAGAACAAATCCGAGACCATCACCGCAACCGGGTCGCGGCCCCGATCGCAGCCGTATAGGGTTTGGGCCAAACGGACCTAAGGTCGCGACAGTAGCCTTGAACGAACACCTACAAATTGCCGACTTTGACGTGCGACAACGCGCCAACGATAAAACATCACGGTCCGACGTTCGGATATGTCGGAGAGCCAGCCGAGACGAACGGTTCGGTGTCTCGGACGTACGCCTCCGACAGTCGTACAAAACGTCCTTCACTTTGGCTCTGTGCATGCAGACACGTCATAGACCCATAGACTCTAACAGCGTCCTGGCTGAAAAAGTGAAACGAGACCGCGCCTCCTAGAAAGGTCGCCCGAGGACGTTCTATAGATCCATGCGTGCGTCTCCGGGAGCTCTATAACATATCCGAAAATCAGCCCGGAAGGCCTCACCGTCGTGGCGTTCCAGTGAAGGAAAGTTTAACGTTCACGCGCGCCTACGCCGATGATCGTAAGTCTGTTCGGGATGGGCCGAACACCTCTGCGATCGCGGCGACGAGCCGATCGTCGTGATGGTCTGAGTTTATTTCTGCGACCTCGGGAACCTCAAATCTGACCCGAGGCCTAGCGTTGCAGTGTAGTTCCCTTTATCGGACGCTTGTAAGAGTCCCACAAAATCGAGACCAACGCCATTTTATTTGCCATGGCCTGAATATGGATATTCGGGGGTGTTACATATTTAAAAAAATATCTATCACTTAATTTTTAAGGCATTTGGCCCAAAGGTCACCGTGGCAGTCTTTTTGCTGACCATTGACCTTTGCAAACGTCCTGGAAAGTCGAGACCGGCCCCATTGAATTCGGGACACTCTAAATAGGAATAAAATGTCTTGTTTGCGAAGAATAGGGTTAGGGAACATGTTTTAAAGGTGTGTTTTGTCTGTTTTCACTTCTGTGGAGAGAGGGGAGAGAGGAGAGGAGAGGAGGGAGAGAAGAGGCAGTCTTTTTGCTGACCATTGACCTTTGCAAACGTCCTGGAAAGTCGAGACCGGACCCATTGAATTCGGGACGTTCTAAATATGAATAAAATGTCTTGTTTGCGAAGAATAGGGTTAGGGAACATGTTTTAAAGGTGTGTTTTGTCTGTTTTCACTTTTGTGGAGGAGAGGAGAGGAGGGCCTCTCCGCTCACTGGCCATGTAATATCTATATCTGGCCAGTGGGTGTGGATGGGCTGTGGCGCTGTTCTGAAATCCACTGCTAGAGGACTGTATTTTCTTTGACTCTCGTTTCTCTGACTTCCTGTGTGTGCGTGTGTGTGTGTGTGTGTGTGTGTGTGTGTGTGTGTGTGTGTGTGTGTGTGTGTGTGTGTGTGTGTGTGTGTGTGTGTGTGTGTGTGTGTGTGTGTGTGTGTGTGTGTGTGTTGTGTTGTGTCGTGTCGTCTCGTTCATCTGTTTACTTTACTTATTCACAGCTAAGATTCACATCAAGGTCTGTGAAACAGTGAATGAATAGCTGACTCTGTCGCGATTTTGGCCTGTGATTAAACGTGATTCTGTTCTTTGGCTATATAGAAGTGTCTATTTGTACATCTCTAAATGTTTTGATGAATTGAACAAGGTGGACCCTCTTGTAAACAAGTGTGATGCTTAATTGGGTCGTCCACTCACAGTTAACAGTCTTTGTATTGAGTTTGTCCTTGAAATGTACTGTAATTCTGCAAACTGTTAATAAATATTTCAATCAATCAAATCTTTAGAATCACACTGTGGTTAATGTGTTTTCGTGGCACCCTGTGACCCAATTGTAATAATAATAATAATAATAATAATAATAAAATAATAAAACGTTATTTGTATAATGTGCTTTAAGAGGGTTAGTGCGCTGCGCTGCTGTCTGAGAGGTTGGTGTTTGGTGTTTTAACTGTAGTGCCCCTGAATAATTATATTAATTAATGTCATTGTTTAAAGGCTTTAGTCTTTGACGTTTGTTATTTTCTATAACTTTGTCAACTTATTTCTTTGAAACTGGGAGGTATTTATTATTTTTCCATTATGTGGAGATGTGTGTGTACTGTGCCTTTAAGAAGAGAGGTGGGAGTGGGAGAGAGAGAGAGAGAGAGAGAGAGAGAGAGAGAGGGAAGGTAAACAACTGGAGAACGTAATGTAAAAATGTGGAGAGAGCTTCAGTTTGAGCTACATGATGAACGCATAGAGAAAAAGACTGTGTTTATGAGAGAAACGTGACATGCGTGTTAAAAGAAGCAACGGGGAACAGAAGAACGTGGACATGGATGGAGAAAACAGTGAACCAGTTTGAGTCATTGTTTGGCTATGGTTTAGCCTAGCTTGTCTATATATATTGACACTTGAAAGAAGACAGTTTAGTGCTGTATGACTTGCAACTGAGGACAAGTTTTGATAAGTTTTGCCGAAGTGAGTTTAAGTGACACTTTCTGAACGCTTGTTTTACCGCAATTTCGGGACTACTACAAACTGGTTCACTGTGTGCAGGAGACCACACGCAGCACACGCACGCACGTGCATGCCAGTTGAGGAGGACACGTTGGACCGGGATTCGGGAATCATTGGTTCATATCACAGAGTACAGACAGACTGTAAGTAAGGAAATTAACTGACCACTGACTGTGCCATAATAAGAGCATTGCATTTTAATTGATTTGGTGGGTGAATAAAAACACCAATATAGTTAAAGTACTGTGGTCTGTGAATTTATAATTTGGTTTATTCTCTGATTGTGTTCAGGGTGGGGGCTCAAGAGCTAATAGTACCTTATAGTGTTAGTGTTGTTCAAGTTACAGTATAGCTACATGTTATGTCTCTGTGGCTACCTGAGGTCTCATTTTGGTCACCCTAGTGAGAACCTAGACAACGAGAATGTTGGTATTGCTCCTCCCATGCTTTTCATTAACCTGATAATTAATGTGAGTAAGGCTGATGGGAGGGCTACATAACTAAGCATTATGTTGTAAACCGTGAAAACCGTGAAAATGTGCAGATGGGGGGGTCGGCGGCCAATTTCATAACATTTTTGGGGTCCTTGACATGAAATATTGAGAACCACTGACATAGAAACATGAGGTTTTAGGCATTATGTTATACTTTAGCTATTGAAAAATAGCAGACCTACAAGCTCACAGCGCTGCACCAAGTGCCGCGCTGTGAACTTGTAGGTCTGCTATTTTTCAGCGCGGCACTTGTAGGTCTGCTATTTTTCAGCGCGGCACTTGTAGGTCTGCTATTTTTTAAATTGCCGCCGACTTTCATGCGCGACAACGATAAAACATTACGGTCCGACGTTCGCATATGTCGGAGAGCTAGCCAGGACGAACGGTTTGGTCTCTTGGATGTACGCCTCCGACAGTCGTACAAAACGTCATTCACTTTGGCTCTGTGCATCGGACAGCTCACAGACCCATAGACTTTAACAGCATCCTGGCTGAAAAAGTGAAACGAGACCCCGCCTCCTAGGGAAGGTCGCCCGAGGACGTACTACAGTTTCACGCGTGCGTCTTGGGGAGCTCTATAACATATCCGAAGATCAGACCGGAAGGCCTTACCGTTGTGGCGTTCTACAGGAGCAAAGGTTTTGACGTTCGCCCGCGCCATGTCGACTAGAAAGGTCGCCCGAGGACGTACTACGGTTCCACGCGTGCGTCTCGGGGAGCTCTATAACATATCTGAAAATCAGATCGGAAGGCCTTACCGTTGTGGCGTTCTACAGAAGCAAAGGTTTTAAATAGCAGATCTACAAGCTCGTAGCGCGCCACTCGGTGTAGTGGAACGTTCGCGCGCCATGTCGACTAGAAAGGTCGCCCGAGGACGTACTACGGTTCCACGCGTGCGTCTCGGGGAGCTCTATAACATATCCGAAGATAAGACCGGAAGGCCTTACCGTTGTGGCGTTCTACAGAAGCAAAGGTTTTAAATAGCAGATCTACAAGCTCGTAGCGCGCCACTCGTGTAGTGGAACGTTCGCGTGCGCCATGTCGACTAGAAAGGTCGCCCGAGGACGTACTACAGTTCTACGCGTGCGTCTCGGGGAGCTCTATAACATATCCGAAGATAAGACCGGAAGGCCTTACCGTTGTGGCGTTCTACAGAAGCAAAGGTTTTAAATAGCAGATCTACAAGCTCATAGCGCGCTTGTAGGTCTGCTATTTTTGAAAAATCGTAAAAATGCGGCACAAATCTTTGAATATATATTCTTTCAGAGCGAACGTTTTTTTTATTTCGACGTCGGGCCTAAATGGGTTAAGTGTGGATGCCGTGCCAGCAGTGAATAATGAAATGAAACAAAATGAAAATTCAGGCTAGTCATGTGGGTCAATACATCATCATACATCATCATCATCATGATAAAAGTTCACAGTATTTTTAACCGTTCTATACATTTTTTTTTAAAGAAATATTTTAGTGATGTATTTTATTTTTTTCTTGCTGCCTCCTTTAGTATAAATATACTAGTGTATAACATCTTTCATTTGTCTTAATAAATGACTCAAACAACAAGTAAGGTGCTCATAATGGTGCATTGGTAAAGTATCTGTCCACCATCATCATGGAGACAAGAGTTTCAAATCCACAGTGGTGCATCGTCCGGCTTGCCAACCCCTAGGGGTACTTGTTGGTACTGCAATGGGTTCACACTAATTATTGTTCGGAAATTAGGATTACATTTTGTTTTTACAGTAGAATGTCAAAAGTATACATTTTATACCTTTTTTTTTATTTTTTAAATGAAAACATGTATTCCTATTGTGCAAAAAATAAGTCATAGGGTGTACTTCCACATACTGTATTCGGGGGATGGAAAATGAATGCATTCAAACCTTTATTTATTCTCGTAAGACATTGAGGTCACCCTCCTTTTGCAGTGTCGTCGAGATACAACATTTCAAAGCAGAATGCAATGCCCCCGGTGGTCACCGAGGCTACTGCGTTAGCGACTCCTGGGGAGGCACCTGGCAGTGGGGGCTCCTCACTGGCCGTTGAGCCAGTAGAGCCACAACAGCAGTGATAATAACATGGTTCTTAACCCATTTTGGGGCGGGAACCCCTTTTGGTGTTTTAAACATTGTTATAATTTAGCTATTGAAAAATAGCAGATCTACAAGCTCATAGTGCGCCACCGAGTGGCGCGCTACGAGCTTGTAGGTCTGCTATTTTTGAAAAATCGTTATAATGTGGCGCAAATCATTGAATATATATTTCAGATTTTTAACTAAAATATTTGCTTCTGGGGCGTCCCTGGAACTACATATTTTGAGATGGGGGGTCCGTGGCCCAATAGAGATAATTCTGGGGGTCCTTGACATGAAAAAGGTTGAGCACCACTGATATAGAAACATGGGTTTTTCAGGAAAAAAATAGGATTTTGAAGCCCTTTTTTTAATCGACCGCAGTCCAAAATGGGTTAAGGTGCATTTAATGGTCTCAACACTGTCAGCTAAATTTATTTTACACATTTGATATTATTCCAGACATCATTCTATTCAAAATGTTGTCATTATGAACCAACACACCTGTTTTCTGTATGTAAAGGGATATAAAACAAAATCATGTTTTATGAAAACTAACTTGTGCATATTGACTAAAATTATTGGAGAAATCTTCTCACAGAGTAAACGGCAAAGAACACTGAGAATATATGGTATTTTACTCCACAAAAAAAAGCTCCTTTTGTAAGGACATTAATGCCACAGACGAATAACAGTCTAAGTCCACACTATTGATCCATAATGTATAAATGATAGATAAGGGTTCAGGACAACGAGGCCTTTTCGTGGAGGGGTCAGAATGAAATGAGCTCATCGGAAAGGTGTACAAAATAAACAATGGACAAAATTAATAACATAGCATTTCACAGTATAAATCTTTATTGCTACTTGGCTTAAGGTTAATTAAAAATACAGCTTTCTGCTCCAAACTAGACATAGCAGCTTTTTAAATAAAACGGTTTAAAGGAGTACGATTCTGGCTGACAGACAGCAAAAGTGCTCATTGTTAGTCCTATTCCTAAATAAAACAATTATCAACTGATGAATAAACATTTAACATGATTTTTTTTGCAGTATTCTGCATGCTAAAATAAAATAATATTAGATATGCTCCATTTTGTACAAATCACATTTTGTATGTACTGTATGTATTGTATTGTATTGATTTACAGTATATAGGGCATGCTTTAAACATTAAATACAGCAATAATTAGTACCTTAAAAGTACAATAATGTGTAACAATGTACCATACAATCCCTATCATTTAAAATTCTGTAATGGAGAAGGAAATATAAATTTGCATGAAACAATGAAGTACAAAAATAAACATCAGCTTCTTGGCATTGAGATAAAATATTCAAGCATTTCTAGAAAATAATGTACAGAAAGGAACAGTGAGGGTTAAACATGGTTACTTTGGTCATAATGTCAAACAACTGGAACATCCTCTACCAGTCTCTCTTTCACCAGAACCACTCAACAACATTCATTCCATAATGCATAAGAGCATGCATGCATACTTGTATGTGTGCATTTAGTCTAACATCTCTTAACACACACATGCATGCATGCACACACACACGTCACACACACACACACACACACACACATACACACACACACAATACCACAACACAGGCAGCATCTAAAAAAAGAAAGAAGGAAAAATAAGCATCTTATAGTGGAAAGGATGAATTGGCAATTTGAAAAACACTGACAGCCTTTTACTCAGCCAAGCGATTCTCAACCTCTTGTGGATCTGGGCCCACTAGAAAATCTTGAAGGTGCACATGGCCCACCCATCTGACCACCTATTATGATCAGATGTTTTGGGCCGTGTGCATTTTCAGAACATGTTTATTTTAATGTATCGATTGTGTACTACTTATTACGTTTTTGTTTATTTGGTATCACTATGAAAACACATTTGTCAAGATTTAAAAGATTTCTTTGTTATTGTACTGTAATATCAATGAAAAAAGAGAATCCCGCACACTGTCTTCACTTAGGTTGGTTTTTATTGCAACATTTCGGTCGTCAGACCTTCATTTATGCCTGATGAAGGTCTGACGACCGAAACGTTGCAATAAAAACCAACCTGTGTGGTGAAGACAGTGTGCGGGATTCTCTTTTTTCTACCCATCAGTTCCTGTTATCCGACGCACCTGTCCTTTGTAGGTGTGCAGAAGGACTTTTCCGTACTGTAATATCAATAAAACCATAGTGAATTTTGAGGGCCCACTTGCAATATCCTCACAGGTTGGGAATGGTTATATCATATGCATACGCTTGTATGTATGGTGTCTTGTCCACTAGAGAATTAAAGGGAATCAATCCTATTATCAAAAACATTGGACTTCACTGTACCCTGTGCTCCCTCTGGCTCTACAGTATGTATACTAACTGTAAGGATATTTAACCCATTTAGGCCTGACGTCGAAATAAACAAAACGTTTTCTGAAAGAATATTATATTCAAAGATCTGTGCCACATTTTCACGATTTTTCAAAAATAGCAGACCTACAAGCTCGTAGCGCGCCACTCGGTGGCGCGCTATGAGCTTGTAGATCTGCTATTTTTCAATAGCTAAAGTATAACATAATGGGTTAAGTGTTTTGTTTCTATTAAACCATGGAAGAGTGGGAGAGAATGTACACACAAATGCACAATTGAACCTGACTAATGGTCTGTAGATCCTTAACAAAACTCACATAAATGCAAAATGTTTGCACAAAACGCATAGACGCACATTCACACAGGCACACCATCAGTTACTATATAATTTCCATCCTGTTTGCTTTGCATATCTGTATGAGGGAAGTCATCAAGTCTTCATACTTTAGTGCCTTACAACAGTATCCTGTATGCAATAAGTCAAACAAAAAGGCCCATTCCATTTCAGGAATTAATAAAGAAAAACCCTCGTCCCAACTTAAAAATGCAGTATGAAAATGTCAAATGTGTGCAAACATTTTTTAAACATTAGCATCTGTCCCAAAGCTCTATCTCCAACATCCCAGTGTAGAATGTACAGAAAAGGTCTACACTTAAGCACATGTATGTACTAGTGATGTACGGGCGGGCCGGCAACCGGGCCGGCCCGCGCCGATTTGAAAGATCGAAATCTTGTCCCGGGCCGACGGGACAAGATTTTCAGCTCAATTATTGCACGGCGGGCGGGGCGGGTCACGTGAGAGTTTTGGACAAAATCTGTAAATTTAGTAGTAGAAAAATGTGTGTATTCTGAAGAAATGGACTTACTATATGGACAGTTGCTACATGAGCCAGGGAATCCAGGAAAAAAAACAAATTTTTGGTTGTACTGTGACCTTCTACAGTTTTCGGCCAAAAATATAAAGTGGGCTATTATAGCACCACCATTAGGACACTTTGAATATGTTTGGGTTGCGTTGTCTTCCTAGGACCATTTATTTACCATTCTAGGACCTCGGCCTACTGGAAGCCTGCACAAAGTTTGGATGCTGACAGGTGCAGCATTTTCAAAGATTGGATCCAGACTCATGCACATACATGCACGTGCGCACGCACGCACACAGACATACAAAATCTTCTTCCAAGATCCCTTAGTTCCAGCAACTAAGGCGCTCTGTACTTTTCTAAAGGAATTATCTAAGTAGTTTGTCACCTTAGGAAAAATACTACAGTATAATCAATAATGACACAAAGACTTCCAAATAACAATTGGGAAGAGAGTGATCACAAAGGCAATATGCTGTTGGCTTATACCTGTACCGTAGCCCAGGTATATCAACGTTATAAAGGCCCAATTACGGTATGTTGTTTATGGTGCTGATGCTAAGATTCTCGTGTTAACCACTTGAACGTCCCCAGCATGCCTATCCTGGGGGAAGTTAGCAAAAATAATAGCCCACAACAAATGTTTTCATTTGTTTTACAAAGTGCTTTGAACATATATCTTTTAAATGAAAAAAGTAATGGCAAAATTGAGTAATGAATCTATCAATGGGTAAATATTTGACCGATCATTCCAGTCTAATGAATACAGATTAAAAGGGTAGGTTGGTATTTCTTTGTTTCTTGTCCTCCCTCTATTTACCACTGATGCAAGTCACGAAGAGACAAGGAGACAGTATAACATAGAATAGTAGTAGTGCTTCTTTAAGGCGATATGGGAACATTGGAAGATCCAATTGGAAGATGCAGCTACTGAATGCAGCAGCACCAATAACCAAATAGTATCTAGATGGAGCAATAAATGACACTAGTAATTATACATGTTTGGCCTCCCTACAATCTCTGTTTTGGCACAAGGCAAGGTTTAAAGGAATGGCTAGACAGGGGTTTCTAGAACTGCACGATGGTGTTTGACAAACCAATGAACACTGTAACCTGCATTCCATTGTTCATCACCTATACTTGGCAAACACACGGCGGCAGAGGATGCAGTACCTTTAGACTTGATGATGGTTCCAAACCATCATTTAGATGGGAACCCCCTTGAACTCCCTCAAGGACCCCTGGGGGTCCCCGGACCCCACTTTGGGAACCGCTGTTCTAAATCCTAGTTTCTATGTTATTGGTTCTCAAACCTTTTCATGTCAAGGACCCCCCAAATTATATGAATTTGGCCGCGGACACCCATCTCAAAATATTTTGTTCCAGGGACCCCCAGAAGCAAAGATTTGAGTTAAAAATGTTCACTTTAAAAAATATATATATATTCAAAGATTTGCACAAATGTTCCAGATTCAAAAATAGCAGATCTACAAGCTCATAGCATGGCACAACGTGACGTGCTATGAGCTTGTATATCTGCTATTTTTGAATAGCCAAAGTATAAAATAATGGTTAAAGGGTTTAAAATCTAAAATGACACGGATGCTTTTCCTGGTTTTAATGGGTTTAAACAAGGCATAATAAACCTTGTGTGGGAGACATAGACTGTCCCAATTATTATGAATGCTGTCGTTTGTTCTAAGACAACAACAGCAACACAAAAATCACACCCACCTATTGTCCTGGACTGGCATTCTCCCATTTGGGTCACGCTACCTCTAGGGACCAGATCCTACCACACAACACTTTCCTGCATAAAACAAGACCGACAGACCATACGTTTAACTTGCTGTGGATCTGTAGATGATATGCTAGCCAGTAAAACAGTCAAAAGAATTAAAAAAAAGACCCACTGAGATAGATAAATTATGGCTTGTCATAGTTGTCACTGCTGTAGTTAGTTTGTCACACAAACAAAACTGAATGCGCCCGTTAAGATTATTTTAGTTGAGATAACAAATGTCAATGGGTACTTGGGTAGCAGCCTCAAAAGAGAAACAAAAACAGTGTGTGTTGACTAGAATTTGTCATCTATGTACCAGCAGAGTACACTGACATTTCATAACATACGGTACATACATATAAAGTATGTTTATTTTACATGTCTCTAAATAAATCCAGCCTTGCCCTCATTGCGTACAGTACTTTGATAATTGTTTTGTTCAAATGACTCTTCCACACTTCCTAGATCTTCATTTGATTCTCTGATGACAACATAATCCATTGGAATTGAACCTTTTGTTTTCCCATGCAATTTGTGAGGACAATAATTAATCACACACCATCTCAAATTACAGTGTTGGCTTTACACGGTTATGAAAATTAAGTTCTTACAATTATTTTTGGCAACAATTCAAAATTAATGTCCTCTCTAGCGAAACATCCACGTGAACCAGTGCCTAAATTCAACAGACTAAAGCCCGATTCATACTTGGTTGCACGACGGTGTCGCATGTCGAGGACAGCCGACATACAAGGTCTGCTAATGAAGGCCTGCTATTCTCGGCCGTTCCCTGCCATTCCCAGCCGTTCTCTGCACACGACAGCGCATGAATTAGGCCTTAGTTAAAAAAAAACGTCATTTTGAAGATGGATCACATCCTATACATAGGGTTCACCACATAGGCCTACTGAATGGAATCGTTGAACAATCCCACAGTAGCTTTTCTCTTACAGCTGGGAATGTCAACACGCTCTGGTCTGGGCTGATTCATCCGCAGTAGGCACTTTTTCACCTTTTCTTCACAGGGATTTTCCTCCTGGACCTGAAAGACCGCCGGACGGACCCCTCGAGAGGAGATCATTAGAGTGATCATCCCAATTCAGGATAGCAATTTGATTGCTAGACCTTCCGAGTAAAGGGAAATGTTGCTGACGTGTTCTGCAATGTTAAATTCATGAGGTATTCCAGTTCAGGCATGGGGCTTATTATTCGTCCTTTGGAACATGAATTTCTTTCCACAACCTCTTGTCACGAGTTGTGCCGCCGACGCCGCCCCGCTCACACAGTTCCACCAGATTCAACCCCATTCAGACAACTCGCTAGCTTAGAACGACGTGCTGACGGACATCAATCGCTTTTCCATCTGTCAAACGTCACAACACATCTACCATGTCTGGTCTGAATGGCAACTCCAATTTGAATATCCCACAGAGAGACCTCCTTTCTGCCTCCTTTTGCCATGGCATTTGGTGCGTTACTCTGGCTCTCCTACTAGAGGGCAGTGTCGTACACCTCCTGCTGTAGAATGTGAGTGGGGCCTGCAGAGGGGGCCAGCATGGAGGTGTGGTTGTGCTGATGGAGCATGGGAGCAGCAGGAGGGTGCGGGTGGTCCCACACCAGGTCTCTAATGGAAGGGGGAGTGGACGGCACCGGGGGACCCAAGACCACAGGGGTCTGGCCTCTCAGCTGCTCCCGGACATCCTGCTCCAGACTCGGGGGCACAATCAGTTGATCCTCTGGGTCCTGCTGGGCCGGGGCAGTGAAGTAGCCCGACTTCTTTTTGGGAGCCTCCAGGGCCACCTCGATGGCGTTATGGCTGTCCTGAGGGTAGGGTTGTCATCATGATGACAGTTTAGTTGACGATCAAATGTTTATGTCCCTAAATAATCCATTGATGCGAGTAACAATTTAAGTGTTTTTGGCATAAAAATATAGTATAAAAAATACATATATAGTTGAAAATGTCTTTTCAGTTTGCCTAGTAACAGAAAATTACTTTTCTGTTTGATCATTTAATACTTCAATCAAAAATGGCGGAAATAGATGATCTAAATTATAAGCACATGATGCGATGCATTAGCCTGGTTAATAAACCAGACCGAATCAGCCGTTGGCAAAAAAAAGTTGCCTACCAGCGGATTACGGTCTGGCGAGGCTCAGTAGCACGCCTCTTTCCTACAGCAGAGAACAGGTCGGACCAATCGGGACACGGTATGCAATATAGGCGGGCTTTGGTACAGTGACGTTCAATGCTTGAGACCTTTGACTGACAGTAGCTCTGACCAATTGCGTCAAAGAGAAAATGTTCCCCGGGAAATGAAATCCAAGAGGAGCCAGCCCAGACTGATATACCGCGACAGTGTTGTGTGATATTAGTCTGGCTTATTAGCCAGGCTAGCGATGCATTTCTCCACAGACTAATTTATACAGATGAAATGGAAACGAGTCTGTCATCCCAAACAATTTGCGATGAGGAGATCATGTGATCGAAAGTACCCTACTTTTACTTAAGTAAAATGTTGAGGAATTTCCAATACTTTTACTTCTACTCCACTACATCACAGAGGCAAATATTGTACTTTTACATTCATTTGAAAACTATTTTTTATTAAAAAGAATATTATTATAATTATTTCAATAACTAGATTATTATTATAAAACATATATTAAACACTTCAGCTCTATACATTTCGGCCATTTGAAAATAGACGATCTACAAACTCACAGTGAGCTTCTAGATCTGCTATTTTCAAAATATTTGTATACATTTGGAAACTTGAAATGGGACATTCTGCATAGTGAGTACTTTCTACTTTTGGTACTTTAAGTACATTTTGATGCCAATACTTTCGTACTTTTAATAAAGTACATTTTGAATTCCGAACTTTTACTTGTAACGGAGCAGTTCCACATTGCAGTATTGATACTTTTACTTAAGCAACACATTTGAGTACTTTCCCACACACCACTGGGTAATTGTGACAGGGCTACCTGAGGGGCAACCACGGAGCCGTTGGACAGCTTCTTGCCAAAGAGGCTGGACGTGGACGGTGACTTCTTCAGGTCCGACATCTCTCGGCCGCAGACGGCCAGGAGGCAGCCGTTGGTCGCAGACACCACCACGCTGGTCTGCCTGCGCGTCTTACCGTTGGGATAGTCACAACCCCGCTTCTCCATGTCAACGTCTTTGGGGTTCACGGCGGGGGGCCCAGAACGCAGCTGGAACGCACAGCAATGGATGTCAACCTAGATAGATAAAGAGAGAGAGACAGACAGACAGACAGACAGACAGACAGACAGACAGACAGAGACCTTTATCGATCCCGCAGGGGAAATTCAGTGGCCAGCAGTTAAAGCACACCCTTTTTGATGGTTAACGCTTAAAATGCCATCAACAATGAATGACAGCATACGACAGCACACCTTTTACAGTAACCTGCACTACGACAGCACACCCTTTACAGTAACCTGCACTACGACAGCACACCCTTTACAGTAACCTGCACTACGACAGCACACCCTTTACAGTAACCTGCACTACGCACAAACAAGACACACCCAATCACAGTAATTACAGTATCCCACGCTATGCTTAAACAACTAGTGTCGTAATAACGAGATCAACAGAATACTCTGGGATCAGTCCAGTACTACAGAATACTCTGGGATCGGTCCAGTGTCCAACAGTACCTCCACCTCTAGCTTGCTGCCGTTGGAGATCACACCTTCAAGTGGTAATTCGTCGTCGCTGTCCAGCCCGTTGTCAGAGTGGTTACTGGAGAAGGTGGCACTGGAGGGCTGCCGCTGGAACAAGACGGGGTGAGGCCCCCCCGCCCCGGCCGAGCCGGGCACCATGACGCCAGACAGCGTGGTGGTGGCAGCGGGATGCAGGCTGCAGCGTCTCTCTGGGCGGTGCACGGGGCCTGAGGAGGCAGGGTTACTATCATACACTGGTTAAAGAAGGAGCATGTCACCCATTTTAACCCATTTAGGCCTGACGTCGAAATAAAAAAAAACGTTCGCTCTGAAAGAATATATATACCTATTCAAAGATTTGTGCCGCATTTTTACGATTTTTCAAAAATAGCAGACCTACAAGTTCATAGCGCGCCACTCGGTGGCGCGCTATGAGCTTGTAGATCTGCTATTTTTTAATAGCTAAAGCATAAAACTAATTAAAAAACGAACTATAAACACTAACTGAAATTGAAAAACAAAAAAAGTGAAAACTAAATACAAAATTACACTTGTGTGAAGTGAGGGGCGCTCTTGCCATCATATATCATCATACATCACATTCCGTGCTCAGCCAATCAAATCATCATATTCCGTGCTACAAACACACACACACAAAGCTGTGCATAGGAAAAAAATAAAAAAAACGGATTCTAAACTTTACTAACCTTGTGAGGAGGTTTGCTCATCGGAGGCAGTGGAACCTGCTTCGCTGCCCACCTCGGAGGCCGACGTCTCGCTGTTGAACTCGGACACGACGACGGCGGTGCTGCACGAGGGAGTGACCGGCTCGGCAGTGGCGGGGCCGAGAATCATCACGGCGGCCGGTAAGGCGGTGGCGGGGCACGCCGTGGTCGGCCCCCCTCCTCGGGGCTCAGTGCCGGCGGCAGAGAGCGGCGGCTCACAGGTGCAGCTGTCCTCGCCGATGTGCAGAGACACCACCACGGCGCCGATGTTGTCCTTGCAGCCGTAGCTCTGGGCCAGGGAGCAGAGCTTCTTGGCGGCGGCGCGCGGGTCGCGCACGGTCTGAACGGTACGCACGGCCTCGTGGTAGGAGACCCTCTGGAACAGCGCCCGGTTGCCCAGGATCAGGAACTGGTCTTGGGGACAGAGGGGCTCGGTGTGCACCCAGGGCTTGGGCAGCACCCACGGAGAGAGATAAGAGCAGCCCAGCAGGCGCGAGCAACACGTCACTCCGCTCACCTTGTTGTCCTGCAAACATTAAGAACAGAGATGAACATGTAAACATGAGTAGAACACAGTCTAGTACATGTAGGGTTTCATCCTAAAGTGTTGCATCTGGAAAAGTATAAAGAGTTTCCAACCAGTCAATATTTTCATAATGTCTCAAGAAGACATGTGTGATTTTTCTATCCTCAAAAAACATGTTTTATAGGCAACGTATTAGTCAGAATCAGAATCAATCTTTATTGTCACATCACATTACAAGTAAGGTGGGTGAAACACGTGGTTGTGCCTAAAGGCTCCTCATTGCAGTGAAGATAGAGAAAAGAGAGGAGCATAAAGTGCAAAACTCATAATATTATGAGTGTATTATGAGTTGAGCCTTGATGAGATTACTAAACTCTTGTAATGAAGCTGGCTGGTTATGTATAGTCATTCGGTACACTGTAAAAATCACTACACAACTTCTAATTAGAATCAATATCTTACAAATGGTGCAATGCCGTGGTCAGAGGTCAGGAAAGTGTGCTATTGATTGGCACAGAGTTGTAATAGCTGATCTACAAGTTGCATCGCGATGCGCTGTGAGCTTGTAGATGAGCTATCTTCACTATTTTTGAAATTTGCAATAACTAGTACCTCTGTGATGATGGCTTTGGCTAGTTTAACCCTCTCCATCTCCTCGGCACTGCTCTCCAGGCTGAGGACCTTAGAGAGGACTAGAGGCTGGCCGTCTCGGCACAGCACTGCCTGGCAGGTGCCCACGTTAGCCACGGTCAGGCTGAACACGCCTCCTGGCTCCCCTAAAGGCTCGTGGTGGATGTAACACAGCAAGGCAGAGGCTCCCAGCTTCTGCCCAGCCATGCCTAGTTTCCTGTACCATACAAACACACACACACACACACACACACACACACGCTTCAGAGCCCTAAAGCAGCTGTTCGCAACCTATAAATCAACACAGCAGCGGCAGCACAATGATCCGTTTGTTAATTGCAAACACTGTTGATGTACTGATGGCAAATATAGTCTAAATAGTTTTTCAATTCAAATTTACGCAATATATTAGATTGACACAATAGATATGTATTTTGCCTCAGGCCATTTTCACCGTATATTGAAAATAGCAGATTTACAAGCTCACAACATGTCACATTGCGACACGTAAGCTTGTAGATGGTCTATTTTCAAATAGCCAAATACTAAAATAGGTTTAAGTTTAAGATTTTAACACTGTTCCTTATTTTGCTGTGGATGCCCTGAAACCCGGGTCCCCGGAGCCTACTCTGAGAACCAGTGTATTTATTAGATAATCCAACCTGTGTGAGGTGAGAAAGGTATTGCACATGTACACGCTGTCCACACTGGAGTGCTGTAATTCCTCGGATAGCACATCTCCCATGGTGCACTGCAGTAGTCGAGGCACTTCCTCATTGCGGTCACCGTCAAAGATGCCATAAGCTGCCTCTACGCCGCTGTCCCCAAAACGATCCACTGCCAGCACAGACACACACAACCTGTCCACAACACAGCACACACACATTAACACACAACCTGTCCACAACACAGCACACACACATTAACACAACCTGTCCACAACACAGCACACACACATTAACACATAAATGAACAACTCAGAGGCAAATATTGTGCTTTTTACTCCACTACAATTATTTGACAGCTTTAGTTACAACTTACAAGTGACTTTGGAGATTTAGATTATTCATACAAAACCCATTTAGGCCTGACCTCAAAAGTTAAAAAAAAATCTTCTAAATCCTCCAGTTTTCTGAAATAAATATTTTCACGACTTTTCAAAAATAGCAGACCTACAAGCTCGTAGCGCGGCAATCGGTGCCGCGCTACGAGCTTGTAGGTCTGCTATTTTAGACAGACAGACAGACAGACAGTGGCCCCCAAAAATAGCAGACCTACAAACTCGTAGCGCGGCAATCGGTGCCGCGCTACCGAGCTTGTAGATCTGCTATTTTAGACAGAGATTATATCAATGAACCCTGAGGATGTACAGTAGGCTGTATACTTGTCCTTAATGTAGATGCAGTAATGCTCCTATCTGGTCACCAGAGGCCAGTCTATGGACGGATACTATCATGTTCTCCCTAGTACTATTCAGCATTGGTGTTATGTTAAGGGACATTCACACTGTGTACTTTAACTACAACTATAATATCTATAACAAGAGACTGTTTTCACGTTTAAAATGTAATTTATAAAAGCTGACTGAATAAAATTGTTTAGAATCTATACCAGTGCTTCTCAATTTGGGGTCCGGTGACCCCCAGGGGCCCTTGGGGGTTGTCCAGGGGGTCCCCAGTAAACGTAGGTAATGCATCATCACAATGGTTTGAACACGACTAGACAGCAGCGCAGTCTGTTTTCACGTTTAAAGTGACATTTATAAAAGCTAACTGAGCATAAATGCTTAGAATGTATGTCAGTGCTTCTCAATTCGGGGTCAGGTGACCCCCAGGGGCCCTTGGGGGTTGTCCAGGGGGTCCCCAGTAAACGTAGGTAATGCATCATCACAATGGTTTGAACACGACTAGACAGCAGCGCAGTCGGTTTTCACGTTTAAAGTGACATTTATAAAAGCTAACTGAGCATAAATGCTTAGAATGTATGCCAGTGCTTCTCAATTTGGGGTCCGGTGACCCCCAGGGGCCCTTGGGGGTTGTCCAGGGGGTCCCCAGTAAACGTAGGTAATGCATCATCACAATGGTTTGAACACGACTAGACAGCAGCGCAGTCTGTTTTCACGTTTAAAGTGACATTTATGAAAGCTAACTGAGCATAAATGCTTAGAATGTATACCAGTGCTTCTCAATTCGGGGTCCGTGGACCCCCTGGGGCCCT
The DNA here is from genome assembly GCF_951216825.1 of Electrona antarctica. NCBI lineage: Eukaryota > Metazoa > Chordata > Actinopteri > Myctophiformes > Myctophidae > Electrona > Electrona antarctica. Next base: position 56,282 of record NW_027638035.1, on the reverse strand, counting down.
TGGGGGATTTCCAGGGGGTCCCCAGTAAACGTAGGTAATGCAACATCACAATGGTTTGCACACGACTAGACAGCAGCACAGTCGGTTTTCACGTTTAAAGTGACATTTATAAAAGCTAACTGAGCATAAATGCTTAGAATGTATGCCAGTGCTTCTGAATTTGGGGTCCGGTGACCCCCAGGGGCCCTTGGGGGTTGTCCAGGGGGTCCCCAGTAAACGTAGGTAATGCATCATCACAATGGTTTGAACACGACTAGACAGCAGCGCAGTCGGTTTTCACGTTTAAAGTGACATTTATAAAAGCTAACTGAGCATAAATGCTTAGAATGTATGCCAGTGCTTCTCAATTTGGGGTCCGGTGACCCCCAGGGGCCATTGGTGGTTGTCCAGGGGGTCCCCAGTAAATGTAGGTAATGCAACATCACAATGGTTTGATGCATGTTAGCATTATGTATGCTTTAGCAATTGAAAAATAGCAGATCTACAAGCTCATAGCGCGCCACCGAGTGGCGCGCTACGAGCTTGTAGGTCTGCTATTTTTCAAAAATAGCAGACCTAAGTGGCGCGCTACGAGCTTGTAGGTCTGCTATTTAATAGCAGACCTACAAGTGGCGCGCTACGAGCTTGTAGGTCTGCTATTTTTCAAAAATAGCAGACCTAAGTGGCGCGCTACGAGCTTGTAGGTCTGCTATTTAATAGCAGACCAACAAGTGGCGCGCTACGAGCTTGTAGGTCTGCTATTTAAAAAAAATAGCAGACCTACAAGTGGCGCGCTACGAGCTTGTAGGTCTGCTATTTTAGACTGTCAGACAGACAGACAGACAGACAGACAGACAGTGGCCCCCAAAAATAGCAGACCTACAAGCTCGTACGAGCTTGTAGGTCTGCTATTTTAAACAGACAGACAGACAAGACAGATTGTTAGACAGACAGACAGACAGACAGACAGACAGACAGTGGCCCCCAAAATAGCAGACCTACAAGCTCGTAGCGCGGCACTTACGAGCTTGTAGATCTGCTATTTTAGACAGACAGACAGTGGCCCCCAAATAGCAGACGAGTGCCGCTCTACGCGCTTGTAGGTCTGCTATTTTAGACAGACAGACAGACAGACAGACAGACAAGACAGATTGTTAGACAGACAGACAGACAGACAGTGGCCCCCAAAAATAGCAGACCTACAAGCTCGTAGCGCGGCACTCGGTGCCGCGCTGTGTTTGTAAATGAATCAATCAAGTGACTCGCTGAGTGTCTGACCGAGTGTCTGTCTGTCAGTCGGAATGACCTTTGACCTGACCTGTGGGGACCGTTTCTGCTCTCTGGGGAAATAAAGAACGGAGGTGACATCATGCAGTGTTGTGTTTTTGGCAGCAAACTCATTTCAGTCCCTTGAATAGTTTTAATTTAGTCACATTTTAGTCACCTGGAATGTGAGTGTTTTAGGCAATTTATTTAACCTTTATTTAACCAGTAAAAACCACATTGAGACTGAAGTCTTTTACAAGTGTGAACTGGCCAAGACAAGAGGCAAAACAAGTGACACAGCTCTGCCAGTAACAAAACAATACACAACAACAAAAAAACATGACAGACATACAATGCTCATAAATACAGTACCCACTACTAAGAAGCTCAAAGGGAGAACAGGAACGTTTAGTAACGCGACCAATAAGGACTAATAAATAAAAAACTAAGCATTGCTTAGTAGACTAAAAAGCAAGCAGACATTTGCTGTATGTATGCCTCTGTGTGTGTGAAGGGGGGTAACAACGGTCATTCAGTAAAATATACAGTACAGGAGGTTTCCTTCAATAAGGTTATATAAAATACTGGAGGCACTGAAGAGCATGGAAACAATTAAAAACAAAATAAAACTGAGGAAAAGAGCAATGGCTGTCTGCTGACCACTCTGTGTCACCAGTTCAGCCTGCAATATACAACAGAGCAATTAGACACCGAGCACCCATCATAAGTACTCATTATAATATAAACATATACTGGCAAGCCTATCTTCCTACCTCCTAGGCCCAAGGCACTTATACCCAGCAGGCAGGATTCAGGCTAGCCAGGTCTGGATCCGGTCTTGCTCCTTTCGGAACCCTACGTTAAAGTTTCTGACATTTTGATGACTTTATGTAGGGTTCCTTCTCACCGGATTCAAGCGACATGGGACGCAATCTGACTTTCCCTGACTTAGCCCTGTGCTGCGGTGTGGGTGTCACGCTGACATATTCCAAACGAAGCATATGAACGCTATAGGAGACAACGAACCATCTGACCCCCCCCGCGAACGGCTCAGAAGCCGTTAAGTATTTTTAATGTTTGTACGACCGTTTTGCCAGCTCTGAAATTCTCTCTTGTTGACATCCCATTGTACCGCCTCTCGGCATCTCGGTTGGCTAGCAGCGCCTCCCTACGCGCCTCGTAGGCGCAGCTAGCCAACCGAGATGTCAACAAGGAGGGACCGAAGAGAGAATTTCAGAGCTGGCAAAACGGTCGTACAAACATTAAAAATACTTAACGGCTTCTGAGCCGTTCGCGGGGGGGGTCAGATGGTTCGTTGTCTCCTATAGCGTTCATATGCTTCGTTTGGAATATGTCAGCGTGACACCCACACCGCAGCACAGGGCTAAGTCAGGGAAAGTCAGATTGCGTCCCATGTCGCTTGAATCCGGTGAGACCGGACCCTACGTCGTAGGGGTCCAAAGGAGCTCAACCCGGGGGGTCCGGAGACGGGCTAGATCCGGTCTGACATTGTTCTACCATGAAATACAGAAACAATATTAATTCCCCATCATAATAAATATGTGTATTAAAAGTATGACATAAGGTGGTTGCATGCCAAAGGGCTACCTTTCGCATGCCACCATAATCCACATTGAAGTGTGAGACTCATACCTGTGTTCTGTTAAATAGTGTGTGTGGACACTGGGTCCTTGTGTAGTCTGCTCTGTAGCCCCACAACAGCACCAACAGTTTCTAGAACAGCACCAACAGTTTCTACAACTCTAAATCATACTAAATGCAACAGACTACAATGTGTAAGCCTTTGTTGTAACATACCTTGGTCAATTGATTTACACGGACGCGACGGGTGCTGCTGGGCACTGACGCTACATGCACACGACCCAACGAGAACAAACGTGAGCTTCATTGATCTCACGGGAGTTTTAACATAGAGGCTCTGTCAAGCTACCGCTCTGCTCTGCTCTGGGCAGGCGGCTCCCAGGTCCTAATGTCCCACCTGTCACATAAATATCGCTCTGCTCTGCTCTGGGCAGGCGGCTCCCAGGTCCTAATGTCCCACCTGTCACATAAATATACCCTCAATCCTTGGCTCAGAGTATTCCACGGTGGCTCAGTGGTTCTGGCAGTTGCCTTTGGTGTGAGAGGATGCTGGTTCGAGACAAGTCAAGATTCGTGACCTCGGACCAAGGACTAAGGATCCAGAGTGAATAAATCAAAATAAATCACTCTTTACCTTTTGGTCAAGTAAATGTACTATTGGAATGTATGTTGGCGGACGTAATCCAAGATAATCCACTCTGTCAATTTGTAACAGTCAGCAGTGCCAGTTGTTGCCACAGGGTGGTGCACTGCTCCCTTTTGTTTTGCTTTGTGTAGAAGATCTGACGTCAATTCCACCTCTTGCTATAGATAGACATGACATGACATGACATGATGTGTGTCAAACAATTGTCACACATGGATGGATGATTAGCCGTGTTTATTTATTTATTTCCGGGGGGAATGAATGAATGAATGAATGAATGACTAACCCTGTAAAACCCGGATTAATTTCTACTTGCAAAAAAACGATTTCAACCTTACTACTACTTTTTACTACTAGGACTCATCAGAGGAAATCATGTAAAATAAATTATATATATATTTTTTGCACATTTATAATAATTATTAAAATAATAATAATAAATTAATAATTTACATTTGGGGGACATCTTTCACAATAATAAGGATAAATCCAAATAAATCACACTTTACCTAAATGTACAATTGAAATGTATTTAAGACCCGACTCAGCGCCGTCCGAGTTACGTCCCGATAGGCAGAGAATAGTATATATCAGTAGCCCCTAGTTTCCATGTACTGGCAATAGTTGGAAATGACACGTCCACCAGGGGGAAACCTTGACCAGGCTTATGGTGAGTATGCCAGTATGGCCACATTATGCGTGTACTATGTTGGCAGCAGTGCTCCGTTCACGTTTGTTTATTATATTAGTGCTGTCTGCCGTGAGACCTGGCTTAATATGGTCAATACTGAATCAGTCTAAAATATGCTTTGCCCCCCCCCCCCCTCCACCTCTTGCTATAGACATGACATGACATGATGTGTGTCAAACAATTGTCACACATGGATGGATGATTAGCATTGTTTATTTATTTATTTCCGGGGGGAGGGAATGAATGAATGAATGAATGAATGAATGAATGAATGAATGAATGAATGAATAAATAAATAATCATATTTCCGGGGGCATTTCTCTCCAGGTGAGGACAATACCATCCAGTCAACCAAATATGGATGTCAGAAGATCAGGCATCATCTCGTATGTATTACTTCTACTACTACTACACACACACACACACACACACCCTCTCGTTAATGACTCCGCCTCTCGTAATGTTAGGCCACACCTCTCATTATATTAGGCCACGCCTACTCGTTATGTAACCATATGCAAATTTCATGGGCGTCGTTTATGCAAATGAGTGGGCGGTGTCCCGCCGGCTTTGTGGGCGGTTCCGGCTACTTTGTGGGAGTGGTTTATGCAAATTTGATGGGCGTAGTTTCAACTACTATGAGGGCGTGGTTTATGCAAATTAGTGGGCGTCGTCACACCTGCTTTGTGGGCATGGTTTATGAAAATTAGTGGGCAGTGTCCAGCCTACTTTGTGGGCGTGGTTTCAACTACTTTGTGGGAGTGGCTTATGCAAATTAAGAGGTGTGGTATGCAAATGAAGGGGCGTGGTATGCAAATGAAGGGGAGTGGTAGGCAAATGAAGGGGCATGGTTCCGGCTACTTTGTGGGATTAGGTTATGCAAATGAAGGTGCGTGGCATGCAAATGAAGGTGCGTGGTATGCAAATGAAGGTGCGTGGTATGCAAATGAAGGGGCATGGTATGCAAATGAAGGGGAGTGGTATGCAAATGAAGGGGCATGGTTCCGGCTACTTTGTGGGATTAGTTTATGCAAATGAAGGTGCGTGGTATGCAAATGAAGGTGCGTGGTATGCAAATAAAGGGGCATGGTATGCAAATGAAGGGGCATGGTTCCGGCTACTTTGTGGGATTAGTTTATGCAAATGAAGGTGCGTGGCATGCAAATGAAGGTGCGTGGTATGCAAATGAAGGTGCGTGATATGCAAATGAAGGTGCATGGTATGCAAATGAAGGTGCATGGTATGCAAATGAAGGGGCATGGTATGCAAATGAAGGTGCGTGGTATGCAAATTAAGGGGAGTGATATGCAAATGAAGGGCATGTTTCGGCCACTTTGTGGGATTGGCTTATGCAAATGAAGGGGTGTGGTATGCAAATGAAGGGGGGTGTTATGCAAATGAAGGGGAGTGGTATGCAAATGAAGGTGCGTGGTATGCAAATGAAGGGGAGTGGTATGCAAATGAAGCGGCATGGTTCTGGCTACTTTGTGGGATTAGTTTATGCAAATGAAGGGCATGTTTCGGCCACTTTGTGGGATTGGCTTATGCAAATGAAGGGGTGTGGTATGCAAATGAAGGGGGGTGTTATGCAAATGAAGGGGAGTGGTATGCAAATGAAGGTGCGTGGTATGCAAATGAAGGGGCATGGTTCTGGCTACTTTGTGGGATTAGTTTATGCAAATGAAGGTGCGTGGTATGCAAATGAAGGGGAGTGGTATGCAAATGAAGGGGCATGGTTCTGGCTACTTTGTGGGAGTAGTTTATGCAAATGAAGGGGAGTGGTATGCAAATGAAGCTGCGTGGTATGCAAATGAAGGGGCATGGTATGCAAATGAAGGAGCATGGTATGCAAATGAAGGGGAGTGGTATGCAAATGAAGGGGCATGGTTCCGGCTACTTTGTGGGATTAGTTTATGCAAATGAAGGTGCGTGGTATGCAAATTAAGGGGCGTGGTATGCAAATGAAGGGGCGTGGTTCCCGCTACTTTGTGGGAGCGGGTTATGCAAATTTGATGGGCGTGGTTTCGGCTACTTTGTGGGTGTGGGCTATGCAAATTTGTGGGTGTCGCTTATGCAAATTAGTGCGTGTCGCCCGCCTACTTTGTGGGAGCAGTTTATGCAAATGAAGGGGCGTGGTTCCCGCTACTTTGTGGGAGTGGGTTATGCAGATTTGATGGGCGTGGTTTTGGCTACTTTGTGGGTGTGGGCTATGCAAATTTGTGGGTGTCGCTTATGCAAATTAGTGCGTGTCGCCCGCCTACTTTGTGGGAGCAGTTTATGCAAATGAAGGGGCGTGGTTTCGGCTACTTTGTTGGTGTGGGCTATGCAAATTTGTGGGTGTCGCTTATGCAAATTAGCGGTTTATGCAAATGAAGGGTGTGGTTCCGGCTACTTTGGGTGTGGTATATGCACATTTCTGGGTGTCGCTTATGCAAATTAGTGGGTGTCTCCCGCCTACTTTCTGGGAGCGGTTTATGCTAATGAAGGGGCGTGGTTCCCGCTACTTTGTGGGAGTTGGTTATGCAAATTTGATGGGCGTGGTTTCAGCTACTTTGTGGGTGTGGGCTATGCAAATTTGTGGGTGTCGCTTATGCAAATTAGTGCGTGTCGCCCGCCTACTTTGTGGGAGCAGTTTATGCAAATGAAGGGGCGTGGTTCCCGCTACTTTGTGGGAGTGGGTTATGCAGATTTGATGGGCGTGGTTTTGGCTACTTTGTGGGTGTGGGCTATGCAAATTTGTGGGTGTCGCTTATGCAAATTAGTGCGTGTCGCCCGCCTACTTTGTGGGAGCAGTTTATGCAAATGAAGGGGCGTGGTTTCGGCTACTTTGTTGGTGTGGGCTATGCAAATTTGTGGGTGTCGCTTATGCAAATTAGCAGGTTTATGCAAATGAAGGGTGTGGTTCCGGCTACTTTGGGTGTGGTATATGCACATTTCTGGGTGTCGCTTATGCAAATTAGTGGGTGTCTCCCGCCTACTTTCTGGGAGCGGTTTATGCAAATGAAGGGGCGTGGTTCCCGCTACTTTGTGGGAGTTGGTTATGCAAATTTGATGGGCGTGGTTTCAGCTACTTTGTGGGTGTGGGCTATGCAAATTTGTGGGTGTCGCTTATGCAAATTAGTGCGTGTCGCCCTCCTACTTTGTGGGAGCGGTTTATGCAAATGAAGGGCGTGGTTCCCGCTACTTTGTGGGAGTGGGTTATGCAAATTTGATGGGCGTGGTTTCGGCTACTTTGTGGGATTGGTTTATGCAAATGAAGGGCATGTTTCGGCCACTTTGTGGGATTGGCTTATGCAAATGAAGGGGTGTGGTATGCAAATGAAGGGGGGTGTTATGCAAATGAAGGGGAGTGGTATGCAAATGAAGGTGCGTGGTATGCAAATGAAGGGGCATGGTTCTGGCTACTTTGTGGGATTAGTTTATGCAAATGAAGGTGCGTGGTATGCAAATGAAGGGGAGTGGTATGCAAATGAAGGGGCATGGTTCTGGCTACTTTGTGGGAGTAGTTTATGCAAATGAAGGGGAGTGGTATGCAAATGAAGCTGCGTGGTATGCAAATGAAGGGGCATGGTATGCAAATGAAGGAGCATGGTATGCAAATGAAGGGGAGTGGTATGCAAATGAAGGGGCATGGTTCCGGCTACTTTGTGGGATTAGTTTATGCAAATGAAGGTGCGTGGTATGCAAATTAAGGGGCGTGGTATGCAAATGAAGGGGCGTGGTTCCCGCTACTTTGTGGGAGCGGGTTATGCAAATTTGATGGGCGTGGTTTCGGCTACTTTGTGGGTGTGGGCTATGCAAATTTGTGGGTGTCGCTTATGCAAATTAGTGCGTGTCGCCCGCCTACTTTGTGGGAGCAGTTTATGCAAATGAAGGGGCGTGGTTCCCGCTACTTTGTGGGAGTGGGTTATGCAGATTTGATGGGCGTGGTTTTGGCTACTTTGTGGGTGTGGGCTATGCAAATTTGTGGGTGTCGCTTATGCAAATTAGTGCGTGTCGCCCGCCTACTTTGTGGGAGCAGTTTATGCAAATGAAGGGGCGTGGTTTCGGCTACTTTGTTGGTGTGGGCTATGCAAATTTGTGGGTGTCGCTTATGCAAATTAGCGGTTTATGCAAATGAAGGGTGTGGTTCCGGCTACTTTGGGTGTGGTATATGCACATTTCTGGGTGTCGCTTATGCAAATTAGTGGGTGTCTCCCGCCTACTTTCTGGGAGCGGTTTATGCTAATGAAGGGGCGTGGTTCCCGCTACTTTGTGGGAGTTGGTTATGCAAATTTGATGGGCGTGGTTTCAGCTACTTTGTGGGTGTGGGCTATGCAAATTTGTGGGTGTCGCTTATGCAAATTAGTGCGTGTCGCCCGCCTACTTTGTGGGAGCAGTTTATGCAAATGAAGGGGCGTGGTTCCCGCTACTTTGTGGGAGTGGGTTATGCAGATTTGATGGGCGTGGTTTTGGCTACTTTGTGGGTGTGGGCTATGCAAATTTGTGGGTGTCGCTTATGCAAATTAGTGCGTGTCGCCCGCCTACTTTGTGGGAGCAGTTTATGCAAATGAAGGGGCGTGGTTTCGGCTACTTTGTTGGTGTGGGCTATGCAAATTTGTGGGTGTCGCTTATGCAAATTAGCAGGTTTATGCAAATGAAGGGTGTGGTTCCGGCTACTTTGGGTGTGGTATATGCACATTTCTGGGTGTCGCTTATGCAAATTAGTGGGTGTCTCCCGCCTACTTTCTGGGAGCGGTTTATGCAAATGAAGGGGCGTGGTTCCCGCTACTTTGTGGGAGTTGGTTATGCAAATTTGATGGGCGTGGTTTCAGCTACTTTGTGGGTGTGGGCTATGCAAATTTGTGGGTGTCGCTTATGCAAATTAGTGCGTGTCGCCCTCCTACTTTGTGGGAGCGGTTTATGCAAATGAAGGGCGTGGTTCCCGCTACTTTGTGGGAGTGGGTTATGCAAATTTGATGGGCGTGGTTTCGGCTACTTTGTGGGATTGGTTTATGCAAATGAAGGGAGCCCCTTCATTTGCATAAACCGCTCCCACAAAGTAGGCGGGCGACACGCACTAATTTGCATAAGCGACACCCACAAATTTGCATAGCCCACACCCACAAAGTAGCCGAAACCACGCCCATCAAATCTGCATAACCCACTCCCACAAAGTAGCGGGAACCACCCCCCTTCATTTGCATAAACCGCTCCCAGAAAATAGGCTGGAGACACCCACTAATTTGCATAAGCGACACCCACTAATTTGCATATACCACACCCACAAAGTAGCCGGAACCACGCCCTTCATTTGCATAAACCGCTCCAACAAAGTAGGAGGGCGACACGCACTAATTTGCATAAGCGACACCCACAAATTTGCATAGCCCACACCAACAAAGTAGCCGAAACCACGCCCATCAAATTTGCATAACCCACTCCCACAAAGTAGCGGGAACCACGCCCGCTTCATTTGCATAAACCGCTCCCACAAAGTAGGCGGGCGACACGCACTAATTTGCATGAGCAGCACCCACAAATTTGCATAGCCCACACCCACAAAGTAGCCGCAACCACGCACATCAAATTTGCATAACCCACTCCCACAAAGTAGGCGGGCGACACGCACTAATTTGCATGAGCAGCACCCACAAATTTGCATAGCCCACACCCACAAAGTAGCCAGAGCCACGCCCTTCATTTGCATAAACCGCTCCCACAAAGTAGGCGGGCGACACGCACTAATTTGCATAAGCGACACCCACAAATTTGCATAGCCCACACCCACAAAGTAGCCGAAACCACACCCATCAAATTTGCATAACCCACTCCCACAAAGTAGCGGGAACCACGCCCCTTCATTTGCATAAACCGCTCCCACAAAGTAGGCGGGCGACACGCACTAATTTGCATAAGCGACACCCACAAATTTGCATAGCCCACACCCACAAAGTAGCCGAAACCACGCCCATCAAATTTGCATAACCCGCTCCCACAAAGTAGCGGGAACCACGCCGCTTCATTTGCATAAACCGCTCCCACAAAGTAGGCGGGCGACACGCACTAATTTGCATGAGCAGCACCCACAAATTTGCATAGCCCACACCCACAAAGTAGCCAGAGCCACGCCCTTCATTTGCATAAACCGCTCCCACAAAGTAGGCGGGCGACACGCACTAATTTGCATAAGCGACACCCACAAATTTGCATAGCCCACACCCACAAAGTAGCCGCAACCACGCACATCAAATTTGCATAACCCACTCCCACAAAGTAGGCGGGCGACACGCACTAATTTGCATAAGCGACACCCACAAATTTGCATAGCCCACACCCACAAAGTAGCCGCAACCACGCACATCAAATTTGCATAACCCACTCCCACAAAGTAGGCGGGCGACACGCACTAATTTGCATGAGCAGCACCCACAAATTTGCATAGCCCACACCCACAAAGTAGCCAGAGCCACGCCCTTCATTTGCATAAACCGCTCCCACAAAGTAGGCGGGCGACACGCACTAATTTGCATAAGCGACACCCACAAATTTGCATAGCCCACACCCACAAAGTAGCCGAAACCACACCCATCAAATTTGCATAACCCACTCCCACAAAGTAGCGGGAACCACGCCCCTTCATTTGCATAAACCGCTCCCACAAAGTAGGCGGGCGACACGCACTAATTTGCATAAGCGACACCCACAAATTTGCATAGCCCACACCCACAAAGTAGCCGAAACCACGCCCATCAAATTTGCATAACCCGCTCCCACAAAGTAGCGGGAACCACGCCCCTTCATTTGCATAAACCGCTCCCAGAAAGTAGGCTGGAGACACCCACTAATTTGCATAAGCGACACCCACTATTTTGCATATACCACACCCACAAAGTAGCCGGAACCACGCCCTTCATTTGCATAAACCGCTCCAACAAAGTAGGAGGGCGACACGCACTAATTTGCATAAGCGACACCCACAAATTTGCATAGCCCACACCCACAAAGTAGCCGAAACCACGCCCATCAAATTTGCATAACCCACTCCCACAAAGTAGCGGGAACCACGCCCCTTCATTTGCATAAACCGCTCCCACAAAGTAGGCGGGCGACACGCACTAATTTGCATGAGTAGCACCCACAAATTTGCATAGCCCACACCCACAAAGTAGCCAGAGCCACGCCCTTCATTTGCATAAACCGCTCCCACAAAGTAGGCGGGCGACACGCACTAATTTGCATAAGCGACACCCACAAATTTGCATAGCCCACACCCACAAAGTAGCCGAAACCACACCCATCAAATTTGCATAACCCACTCCCACAAAGTAGCGGGAACCACGCCCCTTCATTTGCATAAACCGCTCCCACAAAGTAGGCGGGCGACACGCACTAATTTGCATAAGCGACACCCACAAATTTGCATAGCCCACACCCACAAAGTAGCCGAAACCACGCCCATCAAATTTGCATAACCCGCTCCCACAAAGTAGCGGGAACCACGCCGCTTCATTTGCATAAACCGCTCCCACAAAGTAGGCGGGCGACACGCACTAATTTGCATGAGCAGCACCCACAAATTTGCATAGCCCACACCCACAAAGTAGCCAGAGCCACGCCCTTCATTTGCATAAACCGCTCCCACAAAGTAGGCGGGCGACACGCACTAATTTGCATAAGCGACACCCACAAATTTGCATAGCCCACACCCACAAAGTAGCCGAAACCACGCCCATCAAATTTGCATAACCCGCTCCCACAAAGTAGCGGGAACCACGCCCCTTCATTTGCATAAACCGCTCCCAGAAAGTAGGCGGGAGACACCCACTAATTTGCATAAGCGACACCCACTATTTTGCATATACCACACCCACAAAGTAGCCGGAACCACGCCCTTCATTTGCATAAACCGCTCCAACAAAGTAGGAGGGCGACACGCACTAATTTGCATATGCGACACCCACAAATTTGCATAGCCCACACCCACAAAGTAGCCGAAACCACGCCCATCAAATTTGCATAACCCACTCCCACAAAGTAGCGGGAACCACGCCCCTTCATTTGCATAAACCGCTCCCACAAAGTAGGCGGGCGACACGCACTAATTTGCATGAGCAGCACCCACAAATTTGCATAGCCCACACCCACAAAGTAGCCAGAACCACGCCCTTCATTTGCATAAACCGCTCCCACAAAGTAGGCGGGCGACACCCACTAATTTGCATAAGCGACACCCACTCATTTGCATATCCCACACCCACAAAGTAGCCGGAACCACGCCCTTCATTTGCATAAACCGCTCCAACAAAGTAGGAGGGCGACACGCACTAATTTGCATAAGCGACACCCACAAATTTGCATAGCCCACACCCACAAAGTAGCCGAAACCACGCCCATCAAATTTGCATAACCCGCTCCCACAAAGTAGCGGGAACCACGCCCCTTCATTTGCATAAACCGCTCCCAGAAAGTAGGCTGGAGACACCCACTAATTTGCATAAGCGACACCCACTCATTTGCATATCCCACACCCACAAAGTAGCCGGAACCACGCCCTTCATTAGCATAAACCGCTCCCACAAAGTAAGGCCTAAGTTAGCGAGAAAAGTCGCGAAATTCGACAGAACAAATCCGAGACCATCACCGCAACCGGGTCGCGGCCCCGATCGCAGCCGTATAGGGTTTGGGCCAAACGGACCTAAGGTCGCGACAGTAGCCTTGAACGAACACCTACAAATTGCCGACTTTGACGTGCGACAACGCGCCAACGATAAAACATCACGGTCCGACGTTCGGATATGTCGGAGAGCCAGCCGAGACGAACGGTTCGGTGTCTCGGACGTACGCCTCCGACAGTCGTACAAAACGTCCTTCACTTTGGCTCTGTGCATGCAGACACGTCATAGACCCATAGACTCTAACAGCGTCCTGGCTGAAAAAGTGAAACGAGACCGCGCCTCCTAGAAAGGTCGCCCGAGGACGTTCTATAGATCCATGCGTGCGTCTCCGGGAGCTCTATAACATATCCGAAAATCAGCCCGGAAGGCCTCACCGTCGTGGCGTTCCAGTGAAGGAAAGTTTAACGTTCACGCGCGCCTACGCCGATGATCGTAAGTCTGTTCGGGATGGGCCGAACACCTCTGCGATCGCGGCGACGAGCCGATCGTCGTGATGGTCTGAGTTTATTTCTGCGACCTCGGGAACCTCAAATCTGACCCGAGGCCTAGCGTTGCAGTGTAGTTCCCTTTATCGGACGCTTGTAAGAGTCCCACAAAATCGAGACCAACGCCATTTTATTTGCCATGGCCTGAATATGGATATTCGGGGGTGTTACATATTTTAAAAAATATCTATCACTTAATTTTTAAGGCATTTGGCCCAAAGGTCACCGTGGCAGTCTTTTTGCTGACCATTGACCTTTGCAAACGTCCTGGAAAGTCGAGACCGGCCCCATTGAATTCGGGACACTCTAAATAGGAATAAAATGTCTTGTTTGCGAAGAATAGGGTTAGGGAACATGTTTTAAAGGTGTGTTTTGTCTGTTTTCACTTCTGTGGAGAGAGGGGAGAGAGGAGAGGAGAGGAGGGAGAGAAGAGGCAGTCTTTTTGCTGACCATTGACCTTTGCAAACGTCCTGGAAAGTCGAGACCGGACCCATTGAATTCGGGACGTTCTAAATATGAATAAAATGTCTTGTTTGCGAAGAATAGGGTTAGGGAACATGTTTTAAAGGTGTGTTTTGTCTGTTTTCACTTTTGTGGAGGAGAGGAGAGGAGGGCCTCTCCGCTCACTGGCCATGTAATATCTATATCTGGCCAGTGGGTGTGGATGGGCTGTGGCGCTGTTCTGAAATCCACTGCTAGAGGACTGTATTTTCTTTGACTCTCGTTTCTCTGACTTCCTGTGTGTGCGTGTGTGTGTGTGTGTGTGTGTGTGTGTGTGTGTGTGTGTGTGTGTGTGTGTGTGTGTGTGTGTGTGTGTGTGTGTGTGTGTGTGTGTGTGTGTGTGTGTGTGTTGTGTCGTGTCGTCTCGTTCATCTGTTTACTTTACTTATTCACAGCTAAGATTCACATCAAGGTCTGTGAAACAGTGAATGAATAGCTGACTCTGTCGCGATTTTGGCCTGTGATTAAACGTGATTCTGTTCTTTGGCTATATAGAAGTGTCTATTTGTACATCTCTAAATGTTTTGATGAATTGAACAAGGTGGACCCTCTTGTAAACAAGTGTGATGCTTAATTGGGTCGTCCACTCACAGTTAACAGTCTTTGTATTGAGTTTGTCCTTGAAATGTACTGTAATTCTGCAAACTGTTAATAAATATTTCAATCAATCAAATCTTTAGAATCACACTGTGGTTAATGTGTTTTCGTGGCACCCTGTGACCCAATTGTAATAATAATAATAATAATAATAATAATAAAATAATAAAACGTTATTTGTATAATGTGCTTTAAGAGGGTTAGTGCGCTGCGCTGCTGTCTGAGAGGTTGGTGTTTGGTGTTTTAACTGTAGTGCCCCTGAATAATTATATTAATTAATGTCATTGTTTAAAGGCTTTAGTCTTTGACGTTTGTTATTTTCTATAACTTTGTCAACTTATTTCTTTGAAACTGGGAGGTATTTATTATTTTTCCATTATGTGGAGATGTGTGTGTACTGTGCCTTTAAGAAGAGAGGTGGGAGTGGGAGAGAGAGAGAGAGAGAGAGAGAGAGAGAGAGAGGGAAGGTAAACAACTGGAGAACGTAATGTAAAAATGTGGAGAGAGCTTCAGTTTGAGCTACATGATGAACGCATAGAGAAAAAGACTGTGTTTATGAGAGAAACGTGACATGCGTGTTAAAAGAAGCAACGGGGAACAGAAGAACGTGGACATGGATGGAGAAAACAGTGAACCAGTTTGAGTCATTGTTTGGCTATGGTTTAGCCTAGCTTGTCTATATATATTGACACTTGAAAGAAGACAGTTTAGTGCTGTATGACTTGCAACTGAGGACAAGTTTTGATAAGTTTTGCCGAAGTGAGTTTAAGTGACACTTTCTGAACGCTTGTTTTACCGCAATTTCGGGACTACTACAAACTGGTTCACTGTGTGCAGGAGACCACACGCAGCACACGCACGCACGTGCATGCCAGTTGAGGAGGACACGTTGGACCGGGATTCGGGAATCATTGGTTCATATCACAGAGTACAGACAGACTGTAAGTAAGGAAATTAACTGACCACTGACTGTGCCATAATAAGAGCATTGCATTTTAATTGATTTGGTGGGTGAATAAAAACACCAATATAGTTAAAGTACTGTGGTCTGTGAATTTATAATTTGGTTTATTCTCTGATTGTGTTCAGGGTGGGGGCTCAAGAGCTAATAGTACCTTATAGTGTTAGTGTTGTTCAAGTTACAGTATAGCTACATGTTATGTCTCTGTGGCTACCTGAGGTCTCATTTTGGTCACCCTAGTGAGAACCTAGACAACGAGAATGTTGGTATTGCTCCTCCCATGCTTTTCATTAACCTGATAATTAATGTGAGTAAGGCTGATGGGAGGGCTACATAACTAAGCATTATGTTGTAAACCGTGAAAACCGTGAAAATGTGCAGATGGGGGGGTCGGCGGCCAATTTCATAACATTTTTGGGGTCCTTGACATGAAATATTGAGAACCACTGACATAGAAACATGAGGTTTTAGGCATTATGTTATACTTTAGCTATTGAAAAATAGCAGACCTACAAGCTCACAGCGCTGCACCAAGTGCCGCGCTGTGAACTTGTAGGTCTGCTATTTTTCAGCGCGGCACTTGTAGGTCTGCTATTTTTCAGCGCGGCACTTGTAGGTCTGCTATTTTTTAAATTGCCGCCGACTTTCATGCGCGACAACGATAAAACATTACGGTCCGACGTTCGCATATGTCGGAGAGCTAGCCAGGACGAACGGTTTGGTCTCTTGGATGTACGCCTCCGACAGTCGTACAAAACGTCATTCACTTTGGCTCTGTGCATCGGACAGCTCACAGACCCATAGACTTTAACAGCATCCTGGCTGAAAAAGTGAAACGAGACCCCGCCTCCTAGGGAAGGTCGCCCGAGGACGTACTACAGTTTCACGCGTGCGTCTTGGGGAGCTCTATAACATATCCGAAGATCAGACCGGAAGGCCTTACCGTTGTGGCGTTCTACAGGAGCAAAGGTTTTGACGTTCGCCCGCGCCATGTCGACTAGAAAGGTCGCCCGAGGACGTACTACGGTTCCACGCGTGCGTCTCGGGGAGCTCTATAACATATCTGAAAATCAGATCGGAAGGCCTTACCGTTGTGGCGTTCTACAGAAGCAAAGGTTTTAAATAGCAGATCTACAAGCTCGTAGCGCGCCACTCGGTGTAGTGGAACGTTCGCGCGCCATGTCGACTAGAAAGGTCGCCCGAGGACGTACTACGGTTCCACGCGTGCGTCTCGGGGAGCTCTATAACATATCCGAAGATAAGACCGGAAGGCCTTACCGTTGTGGCGTTCTACAGAAGCAAAGGTTTTAAATAGCAGATCTACAAGCTCGTAGCGCGCCACTCGTGTAGTGGAACGTTCGCGTGCGCCATGTCGACTAGAAAGGTCGCCCGAGGACATACTACAGTTCTACGCGTGCGTCTCGGGGAGCTCTATAACATATCCGAAGATAAGACCGGAAGGCCTTACCGTTGTGGCGTTCTACAGAAGCAAAGGTTTTAAATAGCAGATCTACAAGCTCATAGCGCGCTTGTAGGTCTGCTATTTTTGAAAAATCGTAAAAATGCGGCACAAATCTTTGAATATATATTCTTTCAGAGCGAACGTTTTTTTTATTTCGACGTCGGGCCTAAATGGGTTAAGTGTGGATGCCGTGCCAGCAGTGAATAATGAAATGAAACAAAATGAAAATTCAGGCTAGTCATGTGGGTCAATACATCATCATACATCATCATCATCATGATAAAAGTTCACAGTATTTTTAACCGTTCTATACATTTTTTTTTAAAGAAATATTTTAGTGATGTATTTTATTTTTTTCTTGCTGCCTCCTTTAGTATAAATATACTAGTGTATAACATCTTTCATTTGTCTTAATAAATGACTCAAACAACAAGTAAGGTGCTCATAATGGTGCATTGGTAAAGTATCTGTCCACCATCATCATGGAGACAAGAGTTTCAAATCCACAGTGGTGCATCGTCCGGCTTGCCAACCCCTAGGGGTACTTGTTGGTACTGCAATGGGTTCACACTAATTATTGTTCGGAAATTAGGATTACATTTTGTTTTTACAGTAGAATGTCAAAAGTATACATTTTATACCTTTTTTTTTATTTTTTAAATGAAAACATGTATTCCTATTGTGCAAAAAATAAGTCATAGGGTGTACTTCCACATACTGTATTCGGGGGATGGAAAATGAATGCATTCAAACCTTTATTTATTCTCGTAAGACATTGAGGTCACCCTCCTTTTGCAGTGTCGTCGAGATACAACATTTCAAAGCAGAATGCAATGCCCCCGGTGGTCACCGAGGCTACTGCGTTAGCGACTCCTGGGGAGGCACCTGGCAGTGGGGGCTCCTCACTGGCCGTTGAGCCAGTAGAGCCACAACAGCAGTGATAATAACATGGTTCTTAACCCATTTTGGGGCGGGAACCCCTTTTGGTGTTTTAAACATTGTTATAATTTAGCTATTGAAAAATAGCAGATCTACAAGCTCATAGTGCGCCACCGAGTGGCGCGCTACGAGCTTGTAGGTCTGCTATTTTTGAAAAATCGTTATAATGTGGCGCAAATCATTGAATATATATTTCAGATTTTTAACTAAAATATTTGCTTCTGGGGCGTCCCTGGAACTACATATTTTGAGATGGGGGGTCCGTGGCCCAATAGAGATAATTCTGGGGGTCCTTGACATGAAAAAGGTTGAGCACCACTGATATAGAAACATGGGTTTTTCAGGAAAAAAATAGGATTTTGAAGCCCTTTTTTTAATCGACCGCAGTCCAAAATGGGTTAAGGTGCATTTAATGGTCTCAACACTGTCAGCTAAATTTATTTTACACATTTGATATTATTCCAGACATCATTCTATTCAAAATGTTGTCATTATGAACCAACACACCTGTTTTCTGTATGTAAAGGGATATAAAACAAAATCATGTTTTATGAAAACTAACTTGTGCATATTGACTAAAATTATTGGAGAAATCTTCTCACAGAGTAAACGGCAAAGAACACTGAGAATATATGGTATTTTACTCCACAAAAAAAAGCTCCTTTTGTAAGGACATTAATGCCACAGACGAATAACAGTCTAAGTCCACACTATTGATCCATAATGTATAAATGATAGATAAGGGTTCAGGACAACGAGGCCTTTTCGTGGAGGGGTCAGAATGAAATGAGCTCATCGGAAAGGTGTACAAAATAAACAATGGACAAAATTAATAACATAGCATTTCACAGTATAAATCTTTATTGCTACTTGGCTTAAGGTTAATTAAAAATACAGCTTTCTGCTCCAAACTAGACATAGCAGCTTTTTAAATAAAACGGTTTAAAGGAGTACGATTCTGGCTGACAGACAGCAAAAGTGCTCATTGTTAGTCCTATTCCTAAATAAAACAATTATCAACTGATGAATAAACATTTAACATGATTTTTTTTGCAGTATTCTGCATGCTAAAATAAAATAATATTAGATATGCTCCATTTTGTACAAATCACATTTTGTATGTACTGTATGTATTGTATTGTATTGATTTACAGTATATAGGGCATGCTTTAAACATTAAATACAGCAATAATTAGTACCTTAAAAGTACAATAATGTGTAACAATGTACCATACAATCCCTATCATTTAAAATTCTGTAATGGAGAAGGAAATATAAATTTGCATGAAACAATGAAGTACAAAAATAAACATCAGCTTCTTGGCATTGAGATAAAATATTCAAGCATTTCTAGAAAATAATGTACAGAAAGGAACAGTGAGGGTTAAACATGGTTACTTTGGTCATAATGTCAAACAACTGGAACATCCTCTACCAGTCTCTCTTTCACCAGAACCACTCAACAACATTCATTCCATAATGCATAAGAGCATGCATGCATACTTGTATGTGTGCATTTAGTCTAACATCTCTTAACACACACATGCATGCATGCACACACACACGTCACACACACACACACACACACACACATACACACACACACAATACCACAACACAGGCAGCATCTAAAAAAAGAAAGAAGGAAAAATAAGCATCTTATAGTGGAAAGGATGAATTGGCAATTTGAAAAACACTGACAGCCTTTTACTCAGCCAAGCGATTCTCAACCTCTTGTGGATCTGGGCCCACTAGAAAATCTTGAAGGTGCACATGGCCCACCCATCTGACCACCTATTATGATCAGATGTTTTGGGCCGTGTGCATTTTCAGAACATGTTTATTTTAATGTATCGATTGTGTACTACTTATTACGTTTTTGTTTATTTGGTATCACTATGAAAACACATTTGTCAAGATTTAAAAGATTTCTTTGTTATTGTACTGTAATATCAATGAAAAAAGAGAATCCCGCACACTGTCTTCACTTAGGTTGGTTTTTATTGCAACATTTCGGTCGTCAGACCTTCATTTATGCCTGATGAAGGTCTGACGACCGAAACGTTGCAATAAAAACCAACCTGTGTGGTGAAGACAGTGTGCGGGATTCTCTTTTTTCTACCCATCAGTTCCTGTTATCCGACGCACCTGTCCTTTGTAGGTGTGCAGAAGGACTTTTCCGTACTGTAATAT
Source organism: Electrona antarctica (assembly GCF_951216825.1). Lineage (NCBI taxonomy): Eukaryota > Metazoa > Chordata > Actinopteri > Myctophiformes > Myctophidae > Electrona > Electrona antarctica. Next base: position 36,303 of record NW_027638035.1, on the reverse strand, counting down.
CAATAAAACCATAGTGAATTTTGAGGGCCCACTTGCAATATCCTCACAGGTTGGGAATGGTTATATCATATGCATACGCTTGTATGTATGGTGTCTTGTCCACTAGAGAATTAAAGGGAATCAATCCTATTATCAAAAACATTGGACTTCACTGTACCCTGTGCTCCCTCTGGCTCTACAGTATGTATACTAACTGTAAGGATATTTAACCCATTTAGGCCTGACGTCGAAATAAACAAAACGTTTTCTGAAAGAATATTATATTCAAAGATCTGTGCCACATTTTCACGATTTTTCAAAAATAGCAGACCTACAAGCTCGTAGCGCGCCACTCGGTGGCGCGCTATGAGCTTGTAGATCTGCTATTTTTCAATAGCTAAAGTATAACATAATGGGTTAAGTGTTTTGTTTCTATTAAACCATGGAAGAGTGGGAGAGAATGTACACACAAATGCACAATTGAACCTGACTAATGGTCTGTAGATCCTTAACAAAACTCACATAAATGCAAAATGTTTGCACAAAACGCATAGACGCACATTCACACAGGCACACCATCAGTTACTATATAATTTCCATCCTGTTTGCTTTGCATATCTGTATGAGGGAAGTCATCAAGTCTTCATACTTTAGTGCCTTACAACAGTATCCTGTATGCAATAAGTCAAACAAAAAGGCCCATTCCATTTCAGGAATTAATAAAGAAAAACCCTCGTCCCAACTTAAAAATGCAGTATGAAAATGTCAAATGTGTGCAAACATTTTTTAAACATTAGCATCTGTCCCAAAGCTCTATCTCCAACATCCCAGTGTAGAATGTACAGAAAAGGTCTACACTTAAGCACATGTATGTACTAGTGATGTACGGGCGGGCCGGCAACCGGGCCGGCCCGCGCCGATTTGAAAGATCGAAATCTTGTCCCGGGCCGACGGGACAAGATTTTCAGCTCAATTATTGCACGGCGGGCGGGGCGGGTCACGTGAGAGTTTTGGACAAAATCTGTAAATTTAGTAGTAGAAAAATGTGTGTATTCTGAAGAAATGGACTTACTATATGGACAGTTGCTACATGAGCCAGGGAATCCAGGAAAAAAAACAAATTTTTGGTTGTACTGTGACCTTCTACAGTTTTCGGCCAAAAATATAAAGTGGGCTATTATAGCACCACCATTAGGACACTTTGAATATGTTTGGGTTGCGTTGTCTTCCTAGGACCATTTATTTACCATTCTAGGACCTCGGCCTACTGGAAGCCTGCACAAAGTTTGGATGCTGACAGGTGCAGCATTTTCAAAGATTGGATCCAGACTCATGCACATACATGCACGTGCGCACGCACGCACACAGACATACAAAATCTTCTTCCAAGATCCCTTAGTTCCAGCAACTAAGGCGCTCTGTACTTTTCTAAAGGAATTATCTAAGTAGTTTGTCACCTTAGGAAAAATACTACAGTATAATCAATAATGACACAAAGACTTCCAAATAACAATTGGGAAGAGAGTGATCACAAAGGCAATATGCTGTTGGCTTATACCTGTACCGTAGCCCAGGTATATCAACGTTATAAAGGCCCAATTACGGTATGTTGTTTATGGTGCTGATGCTAAGATTCTCGTGTTAACCACTTGAACGTCCCCAGCATGCCTATCCTGGGGGAAGTTAGCAAAAATAATAGCCCACAACAAATGTTTTCATTTGTTTTACAAAGTGCTTTGAACATATATCTTTTAAATGAAAAAAGTAATGGCAAAATTGAGTAATGAATCTATCAATGGGTAAATATTTGACCGATCATTCCAGTCTAATGAATACAGATTAAAAGGGTAGGTTGGTATTTCTTTGTTTCTTGTCCTCCCTCTATTTACCACTGATGCAAGTCACGAAGAGACAAGGAGACAGTATAACATAGAATAGTAGTAGTGCTTCTTTAAGGCGATATGGGAACATTGGAAGATCCAATTGGAAGATGCAGCTACTGAATGCAGCAGCACCAATAACCAAATAGTATCTAGATGGAGCAATAAATGACACTAGTAATTATACATGTTTGGCCTCCCTACAATCTCTGTTTTGGCACAAGGCAAGGTTTAAAGGAATGGCTAGACAGGGGTTTCTAGAACTGCACGATGGTGTTTGACAAACCAATGAACACTGTAACCTGCATTCCATTGTTCATCACCTATACTTGGCAAACACACGGCGGCAGAGGATGCAGTACCTTTAGACTTGATGATGGTTCCAAACCATCATTTAGATGGGAACCCCCTTGAACTCCCTCAAGGACCCCTGGGGGTCCCCGGACCCCACTTTGGGAACCGCTGTTCTAAATCCTAGTTTCTATGTTATTGGTTCTCAAACCTTTTCATGTCAAGGACCCCCCAAATTATATGAATTTGGCCGCGGACACCCATCTCAAAATATTTTGTTCCAGGGACCCCCAGAAGCAAAGATTTGAGTTAAAAATGTTCACTTTAAAAAATATATATATATTCAAAGATTTGCACAAATGTTCCAGATTCAAAAATAGCAGATCTACAAGCTCATAGCATGGCACAACGTGACGTGCTATGAGCTTGTATATCTGCTATTTTTGAATAGCCAAAGTATAAAATAATGGTTAAAGGGTTTAAAATCTAAAATGACACGGATGCTTTTCCTGGTTTTAATGGGTTTAAACAAGGCATAATAAACCTTGTGTGGGAGACATAGACTGTCCCAATTATTATGAATGCTGTCGTTTGTTCTAAGACAACAACAGCAACACAAAAATCACACCCACCTATTGTCCTGGACTGGCATTCTCCCATTTGGGTCACGCTACCTCTAGGGACCAGATCCTACCACACAACACTTTCCTGCATAAAACAAGACCGACAGACCATACGTTTAACTTGCTGTGGATCTGTAGATGATATGCTAGCCAGTAAAACAGTCAAAAGAATTAAAAAAAAGACCCACTGAGATAGATAAATTATGGCTTGTCATAGTTGTCACTGCTGTAGTTAGTTTGTCACACAAACAAAACTGAATGCGCCCGTTAAGATTATTTTAGTTGAGATAACAAATGTCAATGGGTACTTGGGTAGCAGCCTCAAAAGAGAAACAAAAACAGTGTGTGTTGACTAGAATTTGTCATCTATGTACCAGCAGAGTACACTGACATTTCATAACATACGGTACATACATATAAAGTATGTTTATTTTACATGTCTCTAAATAAATCCAGCCTTGCCCTCATTGCGTACAGTACTTTGATAATTGTTTTGTTCAAATGACTCTTCCACACTTCCTAGATCTTCATTTGATTCTCTGATGACAACATAATCCATTGGAATTGAACCTTTTGTTTTCCCATGCAATTTGTGAGGACAATAATTAATCACACACCATCTCAAATTACAGTGTTGGCTTTACACGGTTATGAAAATTAAGTTCTTACAATTATTTTTGGCAACAATTCAAAATTAATGTCCTCTCTAGCGAAACATCCACGTGAACCAGTGCCTAAATTCAACAGACTAAAGCCCGATTCATACTTGGTTGCACGACGGTGTCGCATGTCGAGGACAGCCGACATACAAGGTCTGCTAATGAAGGCCTGCTATTCTCGGCCGTTCCCTGCCATTCCCAGCCGTTCTCTGCACACGACAGCGCATGAATTAGGCCTTAGTTAAAAAAAAACGTCATTTTGAAGATGGATCACATCCTATACATAGGGTTCACCACATAGGCCTACTGAATGGAATCGTTGAACAATCCCACAGTAGCTTTTCTCTTACAGCTGGGAATGTCAACACGCTCTGGTCTGGGCTGATTCATCCGCAGTAGGCACTTTTTCACCTTTTCTTCACAGGGATTTTCCTCCTGGACCTGAAAGACCGCCGGACGGACCCCTCGAGAGGAGATCATTAGAGTGATCATCCCAATTCAGGATAGCAATTTGATTGCTAGACCTTCCGAGTAAAGGGAAATGTTGCTGACGTGTTCTGCAATGTTAAATTCATGAGGTATTCCAGTTCAGGCATGGGGCTTATTATTCGTCCTTTGGAACATGAATTTCTTTCCACAACCTCTTGTCACGAGTTGTGCCGCCGACGCCGCCCCGCTCACACAGTTCCACCAGATTCAACCCCATTCAGACAACTCGCTAGCTTAGAACGACGTGCTGACGGACATCAATCGCTTTTCCATCTGTCAAACGTCACAACACATCTACCATGTCTGGTCTGAATGGCAACTCCAATTTGAATATCCCACAGAGAGACCTCCTTTCTGCCTCCTTTTGCCATGGCATTTGGTGCGTTACTCTGGCTCTCCTACTAGAGGGCAGTGTCGTACACCTCCTGCTGTAGAATGTGAGTGGGGCCTGCAGAGGGGGCCAGCATGGAGGTGTGGTTGTGCTGATGGAGCATGGGAGCAGCAGGAGGGTGCGGGTGGTCCCACACCAGGTCTCTAATGGAAGGGGGAGTGGACGGCACCGGGGGACCCAAGACCACAGGGGTCTGGCCTCTCAGCTGCTCCCGGACATCCTGCTCCAGACTCGGGGGCACAATCAGTTGATCCTCTGGGTCCTGCTGGGCCGGGGCAGTGAAGTAGCCCGACTTCTTTTTGGGAGCCTCCAGGGCCACCTCGATGGCGTTATGGCTGTCCTGAGGGTAGGGTTGTCATCATGATGACAGTTTAGTTGACGATCAAATGTTTATGTCCCTAAATAATCCATTGATGCGAGTAACAATTTAAGTGTTTTTGGCATAAAAATATAGTATAAAAAATACATATATAGTTGAAAATGTCTTTTCAGTTTGCCTAGTAACAGAAAATTACTTTTCTGTTTGATCATTTAATACTTCAATCAAAAATGGCGGAAATAGATGATCTAAATTATAAGCACATGATGCGATGCATTAGCCTGGTTAATAAACCAGACCGAATCAGCCGTTGGCAAAAAAAAGTTGCCTACCAGCGGATTACGGTCTGGCGAGGCTCAGTAGCACGCCTCTTTCCTACAGCAGAGAACAGGTCGGACCAATCGGGACACGGTATGCAATATAGGCGGGCTTTGGTACAGTGACGTTCAATGCTTGAGACCTTTGACTGACAGTAGCTCTGACCAATTGCGTCAAAGAGAAAATGTTCCCCGGGAAATGAAATCCAAGAGGAGCCAGCCCAGACTGATATACCGCGACAGTGTTGTGTGATATTAGTCTGGCTTATTAGCCAGGCTAGCGATGCATTTCTCCACAGACTAATTTATACAGATGAAATGGAAACGAGTCTGTCATCCCAAACAATTTGCGATGAGGAGATCATGTGATCGAAAGTACCCTACTTTTACTTAAGTAAAATGTTGAGGAATTTCCAATACTTTTACTTCTACTCCACTACATCACAGAGGCAAATATTGTACTTTTACATTCATTTGAAAACTATTTTTTATTAAAAAGAATATTATTATAATTATTTCAATAACTAGATTATTATTATAAAACATATATTAAACACTTCAGCTCTATACATTTCGGCCATTTGAAAATAGACGATCTACAAACTCACAGTGAGCTTCTAGATCTGCTATTTTCAAAATATTTGTATACATTTGGAAACTTGAAATGGGACATTCTGCATAGTGAGTACTTTCTACTTTTGGTACTTTAAGTACATTTTGATGCCAATACTTTCGTACTTTTAATAAAGTACATTTTGAATTCCGAACTTTTACTTGTAACGGAGCAGTTCCACATTGCAGTATTGATACTTTTACTTAAGCAACACATTTGAGTACTTTCCCACACACCACTGGGTAATTGTGACAGGGCTACCTGAGGGGCAACCACGGAGCCGTTGGACAGCTTCTTGCCAAAGAGGCTGGACGTGGACGGTGACTTCTTCAGGTCCGACATCTCTCGGCCGCAGACGGCCAGGAGGCAGCCGTTGGTCGCAGACACCACCACGCTGGTCTGCCTGCGCGTCTTACCGTTGGGATAGTCACAACCCCGCTTCTCCATGTCAACGTCTTTGGGGTTCACGGCGGGGGGCCCAGAACGCAGCTGGAACGCACAGCAATGGATGTCAACCTAGATAGATAAAGAGAGAGAGACAGACAGACAGACAGACAGACAGACAGACAGACAGACAGAGACCTTTATCGATCCCGCAGGGGAAATTCAGTGGCCAGCAGTTAAAGCACACCCTTTTTGATGGTTAACGCTTAAAATGCCATCAACAATGAATGACAGCATACGACAGCACACCTTTTACAGTAACCTGCACTACGACAGCACACCCTTTACAGTAACCTGCACTACGACAGCACACCCTTTACAGTAACCTGCACTACGACAGCACACCCTTTACAGTAACCTGCACTACGCACAAACAAGACACACCCAATCACAGTAATTACAGTATCCCACGCTATGCTTAAACAACTAGTGTCGTAATAACGAGATCAACAGAATACTCTGGGATCAGTCCAGTACTACAGAATACTCTGGGATCGGTCCAGTGTCCAACAGTACCTCCACCTCTAGCTTGCTGCCGTTGGAGATCACACCTTCAAGTGGTAATTCGTCGTCGCTGTCCAGCCCGTTGTCAGAGTGGTTACTGGAGAAGGTGGCACTGGAGGGCTGCCGCTGGAACAAGACGGGGTGAGGCCCCCCCGCCCCGGCCGAGCCGGGCACCATGACGCCAGACAGCGTGGTGGTGGCAGCGGGATGCAGGCTGCAGCGTCTCTCTGGGCGGTGCACGGGGCCTGAGGAGGCAGGGTTACTATCATACACTGGTTAAAGAAGGAGCATGTCACCCATTTTAACCCATTTAGGCCTGACGTCGAAATAAAAAAAAACGTTCGCTCTGAAAGAATATATATACCTATTCAAAGATTTGTGCCGCATTTTTACGATTTTTCAAAAATAGCAGACCTACAAGTTCATAGCGCGCCACTCGGTGGCGCGCTATGAGCTTGTAGATCTGCTATTTTTTAATAGCTAAAGCATAAAACTAATTAAAAAACGAACTATAAACACTAACTGAAATTGAAAAACAAAAAAAGTGAAAACTAAATACAAAATTACACTTGTGTGAAGTGAGGGGCGCTCTTGCCATCATATATCATCATACATCACATTCCGTGCTCAGCCAATCAAATCATCATATTCCGTGCTACAAACACACACACACAAAGCTGTGCATAGGAAAAAAATAAAAAAAACGGATTCTAAACTTTACTAACCTTGTGAGGAGGTTTGCTCATCGGAGGCAGTGGAACCTGCTTCGCTGCCCACCTCGGAGGCCGACGTCTCGCTGTTGAACTCGGACACGACGACGGCGGTGCTGCACGAGGGAGTGACCGGCTCGGCAGTGGCGGGGCCGAGAATCATCACGGCGGCCGGTAAGGCGGTGGCGGGGCACGCCGTGGTCGGCCCCCCTCCTCGGGGCTCAGTGCCGGCGGCAGAGAGCGGCGGCTCACAGGTGCAGCTGTCCTCGCCGATGTGCAGAGACACCACCACGGCGCCGATGTTGTCCTTGCAGCCGTAGCTCTGGGCCAGGGAGCAGAGCTTCTTGGCGGCGGCGCGCGGGTCGCGCACGGTCTGAACGGTACGCACGGCCTCGTGGTAGGAGACCCTCTGGAACAGCGCCCGGTTGCCCAGGATCAGGAACTGGTCTTGGGGACAGAGGGGCTCGGTGTGCACCCAGGGCTTGGGCAGCACCCACGGAGAGAGATAAGAGCAGCCCAGCAGGCGCGAGCAACACGTCACTCCGCTCACCTTGTTGTCCTGCAAACATTAAGAACAGAGATGAACATGTAAACATGAGTAGAACACAGTCTAGTACATGTAGGGTTTCATCCTAAAGTGTTGCATCTGGAAAAGTATAAAGAGTTTCCAACCAGTCAATATTTTCATAATGTCTCAAGAAGACATGTGTGATTTTTCTATCCTCAAAAAACATGTTTTATAGGCAACGTATTAGTCAGAATCAGAATCAATCTTTATTGTCACATCACATTACAAGTAAGGTGGGTGAAACACGTGGTTGTGCCTAAAGGCTCCTCATTGCAGTGAAGATAGAGAAAAGAGAGGAGCATAAAGTGCAAAACTCATAATATTATGAGTGTATTATGAGTTGAGCCTTGATGAGATTACTAAACTCTTGTAATGAAGCTGGCTGGTTATGTATAGTCATTCGGTACACTGTAAAAATCACTACACAACTTCTAATTAGAATCAATATCTTACAAATGGTGCAATGCCGTGGTCAGAGGTCAGGAAAGTGTGCTATTGATTGGCACAGAGTTGTAATAGCTGATCTACAAGTTGCATCGCGATGCGCTGTGAGCTTGTAGATGAGCTATCTTCACTATTTTTGAAATTTGCAATAACTAGTACCTCTGTGATGATGGCTTTGGCTAGTTTAACCCTCTCCATCTCCTCGGCACTGCTCTCCAGGCTGAGGACCTTAGAGAGGACTAGAGGCTGGCCGTCTCGGCACAGCACTGCCTGGCAGGTGCCCACGTTAGCCACGGTCAGGCTGAACACGCCTCCTGGCTCCCCTAAAGGCTCGTGGTGGATGTAACACAGCAAGGCAGAGGCTCCCAGCTTCTGCCCAGCCATGCCTAGTTTCCTGTACCATACAAACACACACACACACACACACACACACACACGCTTCAGAGCCCTAAAGCAGCTGTTCGCAACCTATAAATCAACACAGCAGCGGCAGCACAATGATCCGTTTGTTAATTGCAAACACTGTTGATGTACTGATGGCAAATATAGTCTAAATAGTTTTTCAATTCAAATTTACGCAATATATTAGATTGACACAATAGATATGTATTTTGCCTCAGGCCATTTTCACCGTATATTGAAAATAGCAGATTTACAAGCTCACAACATGTCACATTGCGACACGTAAGCTTGTAGATGGTCTATTTTCAAATAGCCAAATACTAAAATAGGTTTAAGTTTAAGATTTTAACACTGTTCCTTATTTTGCTGTGGATGCCCTGAAACCCGGGTCCCCGGAGCCTACTCTGAGAACCAGTGTATTTATTAGATAATCCAACCTGTGTGAGGTGAGAAAGGTATTGCACATGTACACGCTGTCCACACTGGAGTGCTGTAATTCCTCGGATAGCACATCTCCCATGGTGCACTGCAGTAGTCGAGGCACTTCCTCATTGCGGTCACCGTCAAAGATGCCATAAGCTGCCTCTACGCCGCTGTCCCCAAAACGATCCACTGCCAGCACAGACACACACAACCTGTCCACAACACAGCACACACACATTAACACACAACCTGTCCACAACACAGCACACACACATTAACACAACCTGTCCACAACACAGCACACACACATTAACACATAAATGAACAACTCAGAGGCAAATATTGTGCTTTTTACTCCACTACAATTATTTGACAGCTTTAGTTACAACTTACAAGTGACTTTGGAGATTTAGATTATTCATACAAAACCCATTTAGGCCTGACCTCAAAAGTTAAAAAAAAATCTTCTAAATCCTCCAGTTTTCTGAAATAAATATTTTCACGACTTTTCAAAAATAGCAGACCTACAAGCTCGTAGCGCGGCAATCGGTGCCGCGCTACGAGCTTGTAGGTCTGCTATTTTAGACAGACAGACAGACAGACAGTGGCCCCCAAAAATAGCAGACCTACAAACTCGTAGCGCGGCAATCGGTGCCGCGCTACCGAGCTTGTAGATCTGCTATTTTAGACAGAGATTATATCAATGAACCCTGAGGATGTACAGTAGGCTGTATACTTGTCCTTAATGTAGATGCAGTAATGCTCCTATCTGGTCACCAGAGGCCAGTCTATGGACGGATACTATCATGTTCTCCCTAGTACTATTCAGCATTGGTGTTATGTTAAGGGACATTCACACTGTGTACTTTAACTACAACTATAATATCTATAACAAGAGACTGTTTTCACGTTTAAAATGTAATTTATAAAAGCTGACTGAATAAAATTGTTTAGAATCTATACCAGTGCTTCTCAATTTGGGGTCCGGTGACCCCCAGGGGCCCTTGGGGGTTGTCCAGGGGGTCCCCAGTAAACGTAGGTAATGCATCATCACAATGGTTTGAACACGACTAGACAGCAGCGCAGTCTGTTTTCACGTTTAAAGTGACATTTATAAAAGCTAACTGAGCATAAATGCTTAGAATGTATGTCAGTGCTTCTCAATTCGGGGTCAGGTGACCCCCAGGGGCCCTTGGGGGTTGTCCAGGGGGTCCCCAGTAAACGTAGGTAATGCATCATCACAATGGTTTGAACACGACTAGACAGCAGCGCAGTCGGTTTTCACGTTTAAAGTGACATTTATAAAAGCTAACTGAGCATAAATGCTTAGAATGTATGCCAGTGCTTCTCAATTTGGGGTCCGGTGACCCCCAGGGGCCCTTGGGGGTTGTCCAGGGGGTCCCCAGTAAACGTAGGTAATGCATCATCACAATGGTTTGAACACGACTAGACAGCAGCGCAGTCTGTTTTCACGTTTAAAGTGACATTTATGAAAGCTAACTGAGCATAAATGCTTAGAATGTATACCAGTGCTTCTCAATTCGGGGTCCGTGGACCCCCTGGGGCCCTTGGGGGATTTCCAGGGGGTCCCCAGTAAACGTAGGTAATGCAACATCACAATGGTTTGCACACGACTAGACAGCAGCACAGTCGGTTTTCACGTTTAAAGTGACATTTATAAAAGCTAACTGAGCATAAATGCTTAGAATGTATGCCAGTGCTTCTGAATTTGGGGTCCGGTGACCCCCAGGGGCCCTTGGGGGTTGTCCAGGGGGTCCCCAGTAAACGTAGGTAATGCATCATCACAATGGTTTGAACACGACTAGACAGCAGCGCAGTCGGTTTTCACGTTTAAAGTGACATTTATAAAAGCTAACTGAGCATAAATGCTTAGAATGTATGCCAGTGCTTCTCAATTTGGGGTCCGGTGACCCCCAGGGGCCATTGGTGGTTGTCCAGGGGGTCCCCAGTAAATGTAGGTAATGCAACATCACAATGGTTTGATGCATGTTAGCATTATGTATGCTTTAGCAATTGAAAAATAGCAGATCTACAAGCTCATAGCGCGCCACCGAGTGGCGCGCTACGAGCTTGTAGGTCTGCTATTTTTCAAAAATAGCAGACCTAAGTGGCGCGCTACGAGCTTGTAGGTCTGCTATTTAATAGCAGACCTACAAGTGGCGCGCTACGAGCTTGTAGGTCTGCTATTTTTCAAAAATAGCAGACCTAAGTGGCGCGCTACGAGCTTGTAGGTCTGCTATTTAATAGCAGACCAACAAGTGGCGCGCTACGAGCTTGTAGGTCTGCTATTTAAAAAAAATAGCAGACCTACAAGTGGCGCGCTACGAGCTTGTAGGTCTGCTATTTTAGACTGTCAGACAGACAGACAGACAGACAGACAGACAGTGGCCCCCAAAAATAGCAGACCTACAAGCTCGTACGAGCTTGTAGGTCTGCTATTTTAAACAGACAGACAGACAAGACAGATTGTTAGACAGACAGACAGACAGACAGACAGACAGACAGTGGCCCCCAAAATAGCAGACCTACAAGCTCGTAGCGCGGCACTTACGAGCTTGTAGATCTGCTATTTTAGACAGACAGACAGTGGCCCCCAAATAGCAGACGAGTGCCGCTCTACGCGCTTGTAGGTCTGCTATTTTAGACAGACAGACAGACAGACAGACAGACAAGACAGATTGTTAGACAGACAGACAGACAGACAGTGGCCCCCAAAAATAGCAGACCTACAAGCTCGTAGCGCGGCACTCGGTGCCGCGCTGTGTTTGTAAATGAATCAATCAAGTGACTCGCTGAGTGTCTGACCGAGTGTCTGTCTGTCAGTCGGAATGACCTTTGACCTGACCTGTGGGGACCGTTTCTGCTCTCTGGGGAAATAAAGAACGGAGGTGACATCATGCAGTGTTGTGTTTTTGGCAGCAAACTCATTTCAGTCCCTTGAATAGTTTTAATTTAGTCACATTTTAGTCACCTGGAATGTGAGTGTTTTAGGCAATTTATTTAACCTTTATTTAACCAGTAAAAACCACATTGAGACTGAAGTCTTTTACAAGTGTGAACTGGCCAAGACAAGAGGCAAAACAAGTGACACAGCTCTGCCAGTAACAAAACAATACACAACAACAAAAAAACATGACAGACATACAATGCTCATAAATACAGTACCCACTACTAAGAAGCTCAAAGGGAGAACAGGAACGTTTAGTAACGCGACCAATAAGGACTAATAAATAAAAAACTAAGCATTGCTTAGTAGACTAAAAAGCAAGCAGACATTTGCTGTATGTATGCCTCTGTGTGTGTGAAGGGGGGTAACAACGGTCATTCAGTAAAATATACAGTACAGGAGGTTTCCTTCAATAAGGTTATATAAAATACTGGAGGCACTGAAGAGCATGGAAACAATTAAAAACAAAATAAAACTGAGGAAAAGAGCAATGGCTGTCTGCTGACCACTCTGTGTCACCAGTTCAGCCTGCAATATACAACAGAGCAATTAGACACCGAGCACCCATCATAAGTACTCATTATAATATAAACATATACTGGCAAGCCTATCTTCCTACCTCCTAGGCCCAAGGCACTTATACCCAGCAGGCAGGATTCAGGCTAGCCAGGTCTGGATCCGGTCTTGCTCCTTTCGGAACCCTACGTTAAAGTTTCTGACATTTTGATGACTTTATGTAGGGTTCCTTCTCACCGGATTCAAGCGACATGGGACGCAATCTGACTTTCCCTGACTTAGCCCTGTGCTGCGGTGTGGGTGTCACGCTGACATATTCCAAACGAAGCATATGAACGCTATAGGAGACAACGAACCATCTGACCCCCCCCGCGAACGGCTCAGAAGCCGTTAAGTATTTTTAATGTTTGTACGACCGTTTTGCCAGCTCTGAAATTCTCTCTTGTTGACATCCCATTGTACCGCCTCTCGGCATCTCGGTTGGCTAGCAGCGCCTCCCTACGCGCCTCGTAGGCGCAGCTAGCCAACCGAGATGTCAACAAGGAGGGACCGAAGAGAGAATTTCAGAGCTGGCAAAACGGTCGTACAAACATTAAAAATACTTAACGGCTTCTGAGCCGTTCGCGGGGGGGGTCAGATGGTTCGTTGTCTCCTATAGCGTTCATATGCTTCGTTTGGAATATGTCAGCGTGACACCCACACCGCAGCACAGGGCTAAGTCAGGGAAAGTCAGATTGCGTCCCATGTCGCTTGAATCCGGTGAGACCGGACCCTACGTCGTAGGGGTCCAAAGGAGCTCAACCCGGGGGGTCCGGAGACGGGCTAGATCCGGTCTGACATTGTTCTACCATGAAATACAGAAACAATATTAATTCCCCATCATAATAAATATGTGTATTAAAAGTATGACATAAGGTGGTTGCATGCCAAAGGGCTACCTTTCGCATGCCACCATAATCCACATTGAAGTGTGAGACTCATACCTGTGTTCTGTTAAATAGTGTGTGTGGACACTGGGTCCTTGTGTAGTCTGCTCTGTAGCCCCACAACAGCACCAACAGTTTCTAGAACAGCACCAACAGTTTCTACAACTCTAAATCATACTAAATGCAACAGACTACAATGTGTAAGCCTTTGTTGTAACATACCTTGGTCAATTGATTTACACGGACGCGACGGGTGCTGCTGGGCACTGACGCTACATGCACACGACCCAACGAGAACAAACGTGAGCTTCATTGATCTCACGGGAGTTTTAACATAGAGGCTCTGTCAAGCTACCGCTCTGCTCTGCTCTGGGCAGGCGGCTCCCAGGTCCTAATGTCCCACCTGTCACATAAATATCGCTCTGCTCTGCTCTGGGCAGGCGGCTCCCAGGTCCTAATGTCCCACCTGTCACATAAATATACCCTCAATCCTTGGCTCAGAGTATTCCACGGTGGCTCAGTGGTTCTGGCAGTTGCCTTTGGTGTGAGAGGATGCTGGTTCGAGACAAGTCAAGATTCGTGACCTCGGACCAAGGACTAAGGATCCAGAGTGAATAAATCAAAATAAATCACTCTTTACCTTTTGGTCAAGTAAATGTACTATTGGAATGTATGTTGGCGGACGTAATCCAAGATAATCCACTCTGTCAATTTGTAACAGTCAGCAGTGCCAGTTGTTGCCACAGGGTGGTGCACTGCTCCCTTTTGTTTTGCTTTGTGTAGAAGATCTGACGTCAATTCCACCTCTTGCTATAGATAGACATGACATGACATGACATGATGTGTGTCAAACAATTGTCACACATGGATGGATGATTAGCCGTGTTTATTTATTTATTTCCGGGGGGAATGAATGAATGAATGAATGAATGACTAACCCTGTAAAACCCGGATTAATTTCTACTTGCAAAAAAACGATTTCAACCTTACTACTACTTTTTACTACTAGGACTCATCAGAGGAAATCATGTAAAATAAATTATATATATATTTTTTGCACATTTATAATAATTATTAAAATAATAATAATAAATTAATAATTTACATTTGGGGGACATCTTTCACAATAATAAGGATAAATCCAAATAAATCACACTTTACCTAAATGTACAATTGAAATGTATTTAAGACCCGACTCAGCGCCGTCCGAGTTACGTCCCGATAGGCAGAGAATAGTATATATCAGTAGCCCCTAGTTTCCATGTACTGGCAATAGTTGGAAATGACACGTCCACCAGGGGGAAACCTTGACCAGGCTTATGGTGAGTATGCCAGTATGGCCACATTATGCGTGTACTATGTTGGCAGCAGTGCTCCGTTCACGTTTGTTTATTATATTAGTGCTGTCTGCCGTGAGACCTGGCTTAATATGGTCAATACTGAATCAGTCTAAAATATGCTTTGCCCCCCCCCCCCCTCCACCTCTTGCTATAGACATGACATGACATGATGTGTGTCAAACAATTGTCACACATGGATGGATGATTAGCATTGTTTATTTATTTATTTCCGGGGGGAGGGAATGAATGAATGAATGAATGAATGAATGAATGAATGAATGAATGAATGAATAAATAAATAATCATATTTCCGGGGGCATTTCTCTCCAGGTGAGGACAATACCATCCAGTCAACCAAATATGGATGTCAGAAGATCAGGCATCATCTCGTATGTATTACTTCTACTACTACTACACACACACACACACACACACCCTCTCGTTAATGACTCCGCCTCTCGTAATGTTAGGCCACACCTCTCATTATATTAGGCCACGCCTACTCGTTATGTAACCATATGCAAATTTCATGGGCGTCGTTTATGCAAATGAGTGGGCGGTGTCCCGCCGGCTTTGTGGGCGGTTCCGGCTACTTTGTGGGAGTGGTTTATGCAAATTTGATGGGCGTAGTTTCAACTACTATGAGGGCGTGGTTTATGCAAATTAGTGGGCGTCGTCACACCTGCTTTGTGGGCATGGTTTATGAAAATTAGTGGGCAGTGTCCAGCCTACTTTGTGGGCGTGGTTTCAACTACTTTGTGGGAGTGGCTTATGCAAATTAAGAGGTGTGGTATGCAAATGAAGGGGCGTGGTATGCAAATGAAGGGGAGTGGTAGGCAAATGAAGGGGCATGGTTCCGGCTACTTTGTGGGATTAGGTTATGCAAATGAAGGTGCGTGGCATGCAAATGAAGGTGCGTGGTATGCAAATGAAGGTGCGTGGTATGCAAATGAAGGGGCATGGTATGCAAATGAAGGGGAGTGGTATGCAAATGAAGGGGCATGGTTCCGGCTACTTTGTGGGATTAGTTTATGCAAATGAAGGTGCGTGGTATGCAAATGAAGGTGCGTGGTATGCAAATAAAGGGGCATGGTATGCAAATGAAGGGGCATGGTTCCGGCTACTTTGTGGGATTAGTTTATGCAAATGAAGGTGCGTGGCATGCAAATGAAGGTGCGTGGTATGCAAATGAAGGTGCGTGATATGCAAATGAAGGTGCATGGTTCTGGCTACTTTGTGGGATTAGTTTATGCAAATGAAGGTGCGTGGTATGCAAATGAAGGGGAGTGGTATGCAAATGAAGGGGCATGGTTCTGGCTACTTTGTGGGAGTAGTTTATGCAAATGAAGGGGAGTGGTATGCAAATGAAGCTGCGTGGTATGCAAATGAAGGGGCATGGTATGCAAATGAAGGAGCATGGTATGCAAATGAAGGGGAGTGGTATGCAAATGAAGGGGCATGGTTCCGGCTACTTTGTGGGATTAGTTTATGCAAATGAAGGTGCGTGGTATGCAAATTAAGGGGCGTGGTATGCAAATGAAGGGGCGTGGTTCCCGCTACTTTGTGGGAGCGGGTTATGCAAATTTGATGGGCGTGGTTTCGGCTACTTTGTGGGTGTGGGCTATGCAAATTTGTGGGTGTCGCTTATGCAAATTAGTGCGTGTCGCCCGCCTACTTTGTGGGAGCAGTTTATGCAAATGAAGGGGCGTGGTTCCCGCTACTTTGTGGGAGTGGGTTATGCAGATTTGATGGGCGTGGTTTTGGCTACTTTGTGGGTGTGGGCTATGCAAATTTGTGGGTGTCGCTTATGCAAATTAGTGCGTGTCGCCCGCCTACTTTGTGGGAGCAGTTTATGCAAATGAAGGGGCGTGGTTTCGGCTACTTTGTTGGTGTGGGCTATGCAAATTTGTGGGTGTCGCTTATGCAAATTAGCGGTTTATGCAAATGAAGGGTGTGGTTCCGGCTACTTTGGGTGTGGTATATGCACATTTCTGGGTGTCGCTTATGCAAATTAGTGGGTGTCTCCCGCCTACTTTCTGGGAGCGGTTTATGCTAATGAAGGGGCGTGGTTCCCGCTACTTTGTGGGAGTTGGTTATGCAAATTTGATGGGCGTGGTTTCAGCTACTTTGTGGGTGTGGGCTATGCAAATTTGTGGGTGTCGCTTATGCAAATTAGTGCGTGTCGCCCGCCTACTTTGTGGGAGCAGTTTATGCAAATGAAGGGGCGTGGTTCCCGCTACTTTGTGGGAGTGGGTTATGCAGATTTGATGGGCGTGGTTTTGGCTACTTTGTGGGTGTGGGCTATGCAAATTTGTGGGTGTCGCTTATGCAAATTAGTGCGTGTCGCCCGCCTACTTTGTGGGAGCAGTTTATGCAAATGAAGGGGCGTGGTTTCGGCTACTTTGTTGGTGTGGGCTATGCAAATTTGTGGGTGTCGCTTATGCAAATTAGCAGGTTTATGCAAATGAAGGGTGTGGTTCCGGCTACTTTGGGTGTGGTATATGCACATTTCTGGGTGTCGCTTATGCAAATTAGTGGGTGTCTCCCGCCTACTTTCTGGGAGCGGTTTATGCAAATGAAGGGGCGTGGTTCCCGCTACTTTGTGGGAGTTGGTTATGCAAATTTGATGGGCGTGGTTTCAGCTACTTTGTGGGTGTGGGCTATGCAAATTTGTGGGTGTCGCTTATGCAAATTAGTGCGTGTCGCCCTCCTACTTTGTGGGAGCGGTTTATGCAAATGAAGGGCGTGGTTCCCGCTACTTTGTGGGAGTGGGTTATGCAAATTTGATGGGCGTGGTTTCGGCTACTTTGTGGGATTGGTTTATGCAAATGAAGGGCATGTTTCGGCCACTTTGTGGGATTGGCTTATGCAAATGAAGGGGTGTGGTATGCAAATGAAGGGGGGTGTTATGCAAATGAAGGGGAGTGGTATGCAAATGAAGGTGCGTGGTATGCAAATGAAGGGGCATGGTTCTGGCTACTTTGTGGGATTAGTTTATGCAAATGAAGGTGCGTGGTATGCAAATGAAGGGGAGTGGTATGCAAATGAAGGGGCATGGTTCTGGCTACTTTGTGGGAGTAGTTTATGCAAATGAAGGGGAGTGGTATGCAAATGAAGCTGCGTGGTATGCAAATGAAGGGGCATGGTATGCAAATGAAGGAGCATGGTATGCAAATGAAGGGGAGTGGTATGCAAATGAAGGGGCATGGTTCCGGCTACTTTGTGGGATTAGTTTATGCAAATGAAGGTGCGTGGTATGCAAATTAAGGGGCGTGGTATGCAAATGAAGGGGCGTGGTTCCCGCTACTTTGTGGGAGCGGGTTATGCAAATTTGATGGGCGTGGTTTCGGCTACTTTGTGGGTGTGGGCTATGCAAATTTGTGGGTGTCGCTTATGCAAATTAGTGCGTGTCGCCCGCCTACTTTGTGGGAGCAGTTTATGCAAATGAAGGGGCGTGGTTCCCGCTACTTTGTGGGAGTGGGTTATGCAGATTTGATGGGCGTGGTTTTGGCTACTTTGTGGGTGTGGGCTATGCAAATTTGTGGGTGTCGCTTATGCAAATTAGTGCGTGTCGCCCGCCTACTTTGTGGGAGCAGTTTATGCAAATGAAGGGGCGTGGTTTCGGCTACTTTGTTGGTGTGGGCTATGCAAATTTGTGGGTGTCGCTTATGCAAATTAGCGGTTTATGCAAATGAAGGGTGTGGTTCCGGCTACTTTGGGTGTGGTATATGCACATTTCTGGGTGTCGCTTATGCAAATTAGTGGGTGTCTCCCGCCTACTTTCTGGGAGCGGTTTATGCTAATGAAGGGGCGTGGTTCCCGCTACTTTGTGGGAGTTGGTTATGCAAATTTGATGGGCGTGGTTTCAGCTACTTTGTGGGTGTGGGCTATGCAAATTTGTGGGTGTCGCTTATGCAAATTAGTGCGTGTCGCCCGCCTACTTTGTGGGAGCAGTTTATGCAAATGAAGGGGCGTGGTTCCCGCTACTTTGTGGGAGTGGGTTATGCAGATTTGATGGGCGTGGTTTTGGCTACTTTGTGGGTGTGGGCTATGCAAATTTGTGGGTGTCGCTTATGCAAATTAGTGCGTGTCGCCCGCCTACTTTGTGGGAGCAGTTTATGCAAATGAAGGGGCGTGGTTTCGGCTACTTTGTTGGTGTGGGCTATGCAAATTTGTGGGTGTCGCTTATGCAAATTAGCAGGTTTATGCAAATGAAGGGTGTGGTTCCGGCTACTTTGGGTGTGGTATATGCACATTTCTGGGTGTCGCTTATGCAAATTAGTGGGTGTCTCCCGCCTACTTTCTGGGAGCGGTTTATGCAAATGAAGGGGCGTGGTTCCCGCTACTTTGTGGGAGTTGGTTATGCAAATTTGATGGGCGTGGTTTCAGCTACTTTGTGGGTGTGGGCTATGCAAATTTGTGGGTGTCGCTTATGCAAATTAGTGCGTGTCGCCCTCCTACTTTGTGGGAGCGGTTTATGCAAATGAAGGGCGTGGTTCCCGCTACTTTGTGGGAGTGGGTTATGCAAATTTGATGGGCGTGGTTTCGGCTACTTTGTGGGATTGGTTTATGCAAATGAAGGGAGCCCCTTCATTTGCATAAACCGCTCCCACAAAGTAGGCGGGCGACACGCACTAATTTGCATAAGCGACACCCACAAATTTGCATAGCCCACACCCACAAAGTAGCCGAAACCACGCCCATCAAATCTGCATAACCCACTCCCACAAAGTAGCGGGAACCACCCCCCTTCATTTGCATAAACCGCTCCCAGAAAATAGGCTGGAGACACCCACTAATTTGCATAAGCGACACCCACTAATTTGCATATACCACACCCACAAAGTAGCCGGAACCACGCCCTTCATTTGCATAAACCGCTCCAACAAAGTAGGAGGGCGACACGCACTAATTTGCATAAGCGACACCCACAAATTTGCATAGCCCACACCAACAAAGTAGCCGAAACCACGCCCATCAAATTTGCATAACCCACTCCCACAAAGTAGCGGGAACCACGCCCGCTTCATTTGCATAAACCGCTCCCACAAAGTAGGCGGGCGACACGCACTAATTTGCATGAGCAGCACCCACAAATTTGCATAGCCCACACCCACAAAGTAGCCGCAACCACGCACATCAAATTTGCATAACCCACTCCCACAAAGTAGGCGGGCGACACGCACTAATTTGCATGAGCAGCACCCACAAATTTGCATAGCCCACACCCACAAAGTAGCCAGAGCCACGCCCTTCATTTGCATAAACCGCTCCCACAAAGTAGGCGGGCGACACGCACTAATTTGCATAAGCGACACCCACAAATTTGCATAGCCCACACCCACAAAGTAGCCGAAACCACACCCATCAAATTTGCATAACCCACTCCCACAAAGTAGCGGGAACCACGCCCCTTCATTTGCATAAACCGCTCCCACAAAGTAGGCGGGCGACACGCACTAATTTGCATAAGCGACACCCACAAATTTGCATAGCCCACACCCACAAAGTAGCCGAAACCACGCCCATCAAATTTGCATAACCCGCTCCCACAAAGTAGCGGGAACCACGCCGCTTCATTTGCATAAACCGCTCCCACAAAGTAGGCGGGCGACACGCACTAATTTGCATGAGCAGCACCCACAAATTTGCATAGCCCACACCCACAAAGTAGCCAGAGCCACGCCCTTCATTTGCATAAACCGCTCCCACAAAGTAGGCGGGCGACACGCACTAATTTGCATAAGCGACACCCACAAATTTGCATAGCCCACACCCACAAAGTAGCCGCAACCACGCACATCAAATTTGCATAACCCACTCCCACAAAGTAGGCGGGCGACACGCACTAATTTGCATAAGCGACACCCACAAATTTGCATAGCCCACACCCACAAAGTAGCCGCAACCACGCACATCAAATTTGCATAACCCACTCCCACAAAGTAGGCGGGCGACACGCACTAATTTGCATGAGCAGCACCCACAAATTTGCATAGCCCACACCCACAAAGTAGCCAGAGCCACGCCCTTCATTTGCATAAACCGCTCCCACAAAGTAGGCGGGCGACACGCACTAATTTGCATAAGCGACACCCACAAATTTGCATAGCCCACACCCACAAAGTAGCCGAAACCACACCCATCAAATTTGCATAACCCACTCCCACAAAGTAGCGGGAACCACGCCCCTTCATTTGCATAAACCGCTCCCACAAAGTAGGCGGGCGACACGCACTAATTTGCATAAGCGACACCCACAAATTTGCATAGCCCACACCCACAAAGTAGCCGAAACCACGCCCATCAAATTTGCATAACCCGCTCCCACAAAGTAGCGGGAACCACGCCCCTTCATTTGCATAAACCGCTCCCAGAAAGTAGGCTGGAGACACCCACTAATTTGCATAAGCGACACCCACTATTTTGCATATACCACACCCACAAAGTAGCCGGAACCACGCCCTTCATTTGCATAAACCGCTCCAACAAAGTAGGAGGGCGACACGCACTAATTTGCATAAGCGACACCCACAAATTTGCATAGCCCACACCCACAAAGTAGCCGAAACCACGCCCATCAAATTTGCATAACCCACTCCCACAAAGTAGCGGGAACCACGCCCCTTCATTTGCATAAACCGCTCCCACAAAGTAGGCGGGCGACACGCACTAATTTGCATGAGTAGCACCCACAAATTTGCATAGCCCACACCCACAAAGTAGCCAGAGCCACGCCCTTCATTTGCATAAACCGCTCCCACAAAGTAGGCGGGCGACACGCACTAATTTGCATAAGCGACACCCACAAATTTGCATAGCCCACACCCACAAAGTAGCCGAAACCACACCCATCAAATTTGCATAACCCACTCCCACAAAGTAGCGGGAACCACGCCCCTTCATTTGCATAAACCGCTCCCACAAAGTAGGCGGGCGACACGCACTAATTTGCATAAGCGACACCCACAAATTTGCATAGCCCACACCCACAAAGTAGCCGAAACCACGCCCATCAAATTTGCATAACCCGCTCCCACAAAGTAGCGGGAACCACGCCGCTTCATTTGCATAAACCGCTCCCACAAAGTAGGCGGGCGACACGCACTAATTTGCATGAGCAGCACCCACAAATTTGCATAGCCCACACCCACAAAGTAGCCAGAGCCACGCCCTTCATTTGCATAAACCGCTCCCACAAAGTAGGCGGGCGACACGCACTAATTTGCATAAGCGACACCCACAAATTTGCATAGCCCACACCCACAAAGTAGCCGAAACCACGCCCATCAAATTTGCATAACCCGCTCCCACAAAGTAGCGGGAACCACGCCCCTTCATTTGCATAAACCGCTCCCAGAAAGTAGGCGGGAGACACCCACTAATTTGCATAAGCGACACCCACTATTTTGCATATACCACACCCACAAAGTAGCCGGAACCACGCCCTTCATTTGCATAAACCGCTCCAACAAAGTAGGAGGGCGACACGCACTAATTTGCATATGCGACACCCACAAATTTGCATAGCCCACACCCACAAAGTAGCCGAAACCACGCCCATCAAATTTGCATAACCCACTCCCACAAAGTAGCGGGAACCACGCCCCTTCATTTGCATAAACCGCTCCCACAAAGTAGGCGGGCGACACGCACTAATTTGCATGAGCAGCACCCACAAATTTGCATAGCCCACACCCACAAAGTAGCCAGAACCACGCCCTTCATTTGCATAAACCGCTCCCACAAAGTAGGCGGGCGACACCCACTAATTTGCATAAGCGACACCCACTCATTTGCATATCCCACACCCACAAAGTAGCCGGAACCACGCCCTTCATTTGCATAAACCGCTCCAACAAAGTAGGAGGGCGACACGCACTAATTTGCATAAGCGACACCCACAAATTTGCATAGCCCACACCCACAAAGTAGCCGAAACCACGCCCATCAAATTTGCATAACCCGCTCCCACAAAGTAGCGGGAACCACGCCCCTTCATTTGCATAAACCGCTCCCAGAAAGTAGGCTGGAGACACCCACTAATTTGCATAAGCGACACCCACTCATTTGCATATCCCACACCCACAAAGTAGCCGGAAACCACGCCCTTCATTAGCATAAACCGCTCCCACAAAGTAAGGCCTAAGTTAGCGAGAAAAGTCCCGAAATTCGACAGAACAAATCCGAGACCATCACCGCAACCGGGTCGCGGCCCCGATCGCAGCCGTATAGGGTTTGGGCCAAACGGACCTAAGGTCGCGACAGTAGCCTTGAACGAACACCTACAAATTGCCGACTTTGACGTGCGACAACGCGCCAACGATAAAACATCACGGTCCGACGTTCGGATATGTCGGAGAGCCAGCCGAGACGAACGGTTCGGTGTCTCGGACGTACGCCTCCGACAGTCGTACAAAACGTCCTTCACTTTGGCTCTGTGCATGCAGACACGTCATAGACCCATAGACTCTAACAGCGTCCTGGCTGAAAAAGTGAAACGAGACCGCGCCTCCTAGAAAGGTCGCCCGAGGACGTTCTATAGATCCATGCGTGCGTCTCCGGGAGCTCTATAACATATCCGAAAATCAGCCCGGAAGGCCTCACCGTCGTGGCGTTCCAGTGAAGGAAAGTTTAACGTTCACGCGCGCCTACGCCGATGATCGTAAGTCTGTTCGGGATGGGCCGAACACCTCTGCGATCGCGGCGACGAGCCGATCGTCGTGATGGTCTGAGTTTATTTCTGCGACCTCGGGAACCTCAAATCTGACCCGAGGCCTAGCGTTGCAGTGTAGTTCCCTTTATCGGACGCTTGTAAGAGTCCCACAAAATCGAGACCAACGCCATTTTATTTGCCATGGCCTGAATATGGATATTCGGGGGTGTTACATATTTTAAAAAATATCTATCACTTAATTTTTAAGGCATTTGGCCCAAAGGTCACCGTGGCAGTCTTTTTGCTGACCATTGACCTTTGCAAACGTCCTGGAAAGTCGAGACCGGCCCCATTGAATTCGGGACACTCTAAATAGGAATAAAATGTCTTGTTTGCGAAGAATAGGGTTAGGGAACATGTTTTAAAGGTGTGTTTTGTCTGTTTTCACTTCTGTGGAGAGAGGGGAGAGAGGAGAGGAGAGGAGGGAGAGAAGAGGCAGTCTTTTTGCTGACCATTGACCTTTGCAAACGTCCTGGAAAGTCGAGACCGGACCCATTGAATTCGGGACGTTCTAAATATGAATAAAATGTCTTGTTTGCGAAGAATAGGGTTAGGGAACATGTTTTAAAGGTGTGTTTTGTCTGTTTTCACTTTTGTGGAGGAGAGGAGAGGAGGGCCTCTCCGCTCACTGGCCATGTAATATCTATATCTGGCCAGTGGGTGTGGATGGGCTGTGGCGCTGTTCTGAAATCCACTGCTAGAGGACTGTATTTTCTTTGACTCTCGTTTCTCTGACTTCCTGTGTGTGCGTGTGTGTGTGTGTGTGTGTGTGTGTGTGTGTGTGTGTGTGTGTGTGTGTGTGTGTGTGTGTGTGTGTGTGTGTGTGTGTGTGTGTGTGTGTGTGTGTGTGTTGTGTTGTGTCGTGTCGTCTCGTTCATCTGTTTACTTTACTTATTCACAGCTAAGATTCACATCAAGGTCTGTGAAACAGTGAATGAATAGCTGACTCTGTCGCGATTTTGGCCTGTGATTAAACGTGATTCTGTTCTTTGGCTATATAGAAGTGTCTATTTGTACATCTCTAAATGTTTTGATGAATTGAACAAGGTGGACCCTCTTGTAAACAAGTGTGATGCTTAATTGGGTCGTCCACTCACAGTTAACAGTCTTTGTATTGAGTTTGTCCTTGAAATGTACTGTAATTCTGCAAACTGTTAATAAATATTTCAATCAATCAAATCTTTAGAATCACACTGTGGTTAATGTGTTTTCGTGGCACCCTGTGACCCAATTGTAATAATAATAATAATAATAATAATAATAAAATAATAAAACGTTATTTGTATAATGTGCTTTAAGAGGGTTAGTGCGCTGCGCTGCTGTCTGAGAGGTTGGTGTTTGGTGTTTTAACTGTAGTGCCCCTGAATAATTATATTAATTAATGTCATTGTTTAAAGGCTTTAGTCTTTGACGTTTGTTATTTTCTATAACTTTGTCAACTTATTTCTTTGAAACTGGGAGGTATTTATTATTTTTCCATTATGTGGAGATGTGTGTGTACTGTGCCTTTAAGAAGAGAGGTGGGAGTGGGAGAGAGAGAGAGAGAGAGAGAGAGAGAGAGAGAGGGAAGGTAAACAACTGGAGAACGTAATGTAAAAATGTGGAGAGAGCTTCAGTTTGAGCTACATGATGAACGCATAGAGAAAAAGACTGTGTTTATGAGAGAAACGTGACATGCGTGTTAAAAGAAGCAACGGGGAACAGAAGAACGTGGACATGGATGGAGAAAACAGTGAACCAGTTTGAGTCATTGTTTGGCTATGGTTTAGCCTAGCTTGTCTATATATATTGACACTTGAAAGAAGACAGTTTAGTGCTGTATGACTTGCAACTGAGGACAAGTTTTGATAAGTTTTGCCGAAGTGAGTTTAAGTGACACTTTCTGAACGCTTGTTTTACCGCAATTTCGGGACTACTACAAACTGGTTCACTGTGTGCAGGAGACCACACGCAGCACACGCACGCACGTGCATGCCAGTTGAGGAGGACACGTTGGACCGGGATTCGGGAATCATTGGTTCATATCACAGAGTACAGACAGACTGTAAGTAAGGAAATTAACTGACCACTGACTGTGCCATAATAAGAGCATTGCATTTTAATTGATTTGGTGGGTGAATAAAAACACCAATATAGTTAAAGTACTGTGGTCTGTGAATTTATAATTTGGTTTATTCTCTGATTGTGTTCAGGGTGGGGGCTCAAGAGCTAATAGTACCTTATAGTGTTAGTGTTGTTCAAGTTACAGTATAGCTACATGTTATGTCTCTGTGGCTACCTGAGGTCTCATTTTGGTCACCCTAGTGAGAACCTAGACAACGAGAATGTTGGTATTGCTCCTCCCATGCTTTTCATTAACCTGATAATTAATGTGAGTAAGGCTGATGGGAGGGCTACATAACTAAGCATTATGTTGTAAACCGTGAAAACCGTGAAAATGTGCAGATGGGGGGGTCGGCGGCCAATTTCATAACATTTTTGGGGTCCTTGACATGAAATATTGAGAACCACTGACATAGAAACATGAGGTTTTAGGCATTATGTTATACTTTAGCTATTGAAAAATAGCAGACCTACAAGCTCACAGCGCTGCACCAAGTGCCGCGCTGTGAACTTGTAGGTCTGCTATTTTTCAGCGCGGCACTTGTAGGTCTGCTATTTTTCAGCGCGGCACTTGTAGGTCTGCTATTTTTTAAATTGCCGCCGACTTTCATGCGCGACAACGATAAAACATTACGGTCCGACGTTCGCATATGTCGGAGAGCTAGCCAGGACGAACGGTTTGGTCTCTTGGATGTACGCCTCCGACAGTCGTACAAAACGTCATTCACTTTGGCTCTGTGCATCGGACAGCTCACAGACCCATAGACTTTAACAGCATCCTGGCTGAAAAAGTGAAACGAGACCCCGCCTCCTAGGGAAGGTCGCCCGAGGACGTACTACAGTTTCACGCGTGCGTCTTGGGGAGCTCTATAACATATCCGAAGATCAGACCGGAAGGCCTTACCGTTGTGGCGTTCTACAGGAGCAAAGGTTTTGACGTTCGCCCGCGCCATGTCGACTAGAAAGGTCGCCCGAGGACGTACTACGGTTCCACGCGTGCGTCTCGGGGAGCTCTATAACATATCTGAAAATCAGATCGGAAGGCCTTACCGTTGTGGCGTTCTACAGAAGCAAAGGTTTTAAATAGCAGATCTACAAGCTCGTAGCGCGCCACTCGGTGTAGTGGAACGTTCGCGCGCCATGTCGACTAGAAAGGTCGCCCGAGGACGTACTACGGTTCCACGCGTGCGTCTCGGGGAGCTCTATAACATATCCGAAGATAAGACCGGAAGGCCTTACCGTTGTGGCGTTCTACAGAAGCAAAGGTTTTAAATAGCAGATCTACAAGCTCGTAGCGCGCCACTCGTGTAGTGGAACGTTCGCGTGCGCCATGTCGACTAGAAAGGTCGCCCGAGGACGTACTACAGTTCTACGCGTGCGTCTCGGGGAGCTCTATAACATATCCGAAGATAAGACCGGAAGGCCTTACCGTTGTGGCGTTCTACAGAAGCAAAGGTTTTAAATAGCAGATCTACAAGCTCATAGCGCGCTTGTAGGTCTGCTATTTTTGAAAAATCGTAAAAATGCGGCACAAATCTTTGAATATATATTCTTTCAGAGCGAACGTTTTTTTTATTTCGACGTCGGGCCTAAATGGGTTAAGTGTGGATGCCGTGCCAGCAGTGAATAATGAAATGAAACAAAATGAAAATTCAGGCTAGTCATGTGGGTCAATACATCATCATACATCATCATCATCATGATAAAAGTTCACAGTATTTTTAACCGTTCTATACATTTTTTTTTAAAGAAATATTTTAGTGATGTATTTTATTTTTTTCTTGCTGCCTCCTTTAGTATAAATATACTAGTGTATAACATCTTTCATTTGTCTTAATAAATGACTCAAACAACAAGTAAGGTGCTCATAATGGTGCATTGGTAAAGTATCTGTCCACCATCATCATGGAGACAAGAGTTTCAAATCCACAGTGGTGCATCGTCCGGCTTGCCAACCCCTAGGGGTACTTGTTGGTACTGCAATGGGTTCACACTAATTATTGTTCGGAAATTAGGATTACATTTTGTTTTTACAGTAGAATGTCAAAAGTATACATTTTATACCTTTTTTTTTATTTTTTAAATGAAAACATGTATTCCTATTGTGCAAAAAATAAGTCATAGGGTGTACTTCCACATACTGTATTCGGGGGATGGAAAATGAATGCATTCAAACCTTTATTTATTCTCGTAAGACATTGAGGTCACCCTCCTTTTGCAGTGTCGTCGAGATACAACATTTCAAAGCAGAATGCAATGCCCCCGGTGGTCACCGAGGCTACTGCGTTAGCGACTCCTGGGGAGGCACCTGGCAGTGGGGGCTCCTCACTGGCCGTTGAGCCAGTAGAGCCACAACAGCAGTGATAATAACATGGTTCTTAACCCATTTTGGGGCGGGAACCCCTTTTGGTGTTTTAAACATTGTTATAATTTAGCTATTGAAAAATAGCAGATCTACAAGCTCATAGTGCGCCACCGAGTGGCGCGCTACGAGCTTGTAGGTCTGCTATTTTTGAAAAATCGTTATAATGTGGCGCAAATCATTGAATATATATTTCAGATTTTTAACTAAAATATTTGCTTCTGGGGCGTCCCTGGAACTACATATTTTGAGATGGGGGGTCCGTGGCCCAATAGAGATAATTCTGGGGGTCCTTGACATGAAAAAGGTTGAGCACCACTGATATAGAAACATGGGTTTTTCAGGAAAAAAATAGGATTTTGAAGCCCTTTTTTTAATCGACCGCAGTCCAAAATGGGTTAAGGTGCATTTAATGGTCTCAACACTGTCAGCTAAATTTATTTTACACATTTGATATTATTCCAGACATCATTCTATTCAAAATGTTGTCATTATGAACCAACACACCTGTTTTCTGTATGTAAAGGGATATAAAACAAAATCATGTTTTATGAAAACTAACTTGTGCATATTGACTAAAATTATTGGAGAAATCTTCTCACAGAGTAAACGGCAAAGAACACTGAGAATATATGGTATTTTACTCCACAAAAAAAAGCTCCTTTTGTAAGGACATTAATGCCACAGACGAATAACAGTCTAAGTCCACACTATTGATCCATAATGTATAAATGATAGATAAGGGTTCAGGACAACGAGGCCTTTTCGTGGAGGGGTCAGAATGAAATGAGCTCATCGGAAAGGTGTACAAAATAAACAATGGACAAAATTAATAACATAGCATTTCACAGTATAAATCTTTATTGCTACTTGGCTTAAGGTTAATTAAAAATACAGCTTTCTGCTCCAAACTAGACATAGCAGCTTTTTAAATAAAACGGTTTAAAGGAGTACGATTCTGGCTGACAGACAGCAAAAGTGCTCATTGTTAGTCCTATTCCTAAATAAAACAATTATCAACTGATGAATAAACATTTAACATGATTTTTTTTGCAGTATTCTGCATGCTAAAATAAAATAATATTAGATATGCTCCATTTTGTACAAATCACATTTTGTATGTACTGTATGTATTGTATTGTATTGATTTACAGTATATAGGGCATGCTTTAAACATTAAATACAGCAATAATTAGTACCTTAAAAGTACAATAATGTGTAACAATGTACCATACAATCCCTATCATTTAAAATTCTGTAATGGAGAAGGAAATATAAATTTGCATGAAACAATGAAGTACAAAAATAAACATCAGCTTCTTGGCATTGAGATAAAATATTCAAGCATTTCTAGAAAATAATGTACAGAAAGGAACAGTGAGGGTTAAACATGGTTACTTTGGTCATAATGTCAAACAACTGGAACATCCTCTACCAGTCTCTCTTTCACCAGAACCACTCAACAACATTCATTCCATAATGCATAAGAGCATGCATGCATACTTGTATGTGTGCATTTAGTCTAACATCTCTTAACACACACATGCATGCATGCACACACACACGTCACACACACACACACACACACACACATACACACACACACAATACCACAACACAGGCAGCATCTAAAAAAAGAAAGAAGGAAAAATAAGCATCTTATAGTGGAAAGGATGAATTGGCAATTTGAAAAACACTGACAGCCTTTTACTCAGCCAAGCGATTCTCAACCTCTTGTGGATCTGGGCCCACTAGAAAATCTTGAAGGTGCACATGGCCCACCCATCTGACCACCTATTATGATCAGATGTTTTGGGCCGTGTGCATTTTCAGAACATGTTTATTTTAATGTATCGATTGTGTACTACTTATTACGTTTTTGTTTATTTGGTATCACTATGAAAACACATTTGTCAAGATTTAAAAGATTTCTTTGTTATTGTACTGTAATATCAATGAAAAAAGAGAATCCCGCACACTGTCTTCACTTAGGTTGGTTTTTATTGCAACATTTCGGTCGTCAGACCTTCATTTATGCCTGATGAAGGTCTGACGACCGAAACGTTGCAATAAAAACCAACCTGTGTGGTGAAGACAGTGTGCGGGATTCTCTTTTTTCTACCCATCAGTTCCTGTTATCCGACGCACCTGTCCTTTGTAGGTGTGCAGAAGGACTTTTCCGTACTGTAATATCAATAAAACCATAGTGAATTTTGAGGGCCCACTTGCAATATCCTCACAGGTTGGGAATGGTTATATCATATGCATACGCTTGTATGTATGGTGTCTTGTCCACTAGAGAATTAAAGGGAATCAATCCTATTATCAAAAACATTGGACTTCACTGTACCCTGTGCTCCCTCTGGCTCTACAGTATGTATACTAACTGTAAGGATATTTAACCCATTTAGGCCTGACGTCGAAATAAACAAAACGTTTTCTGAAAGAATATTATATTCAAAGATCTGTGCCACATTTTCACGATTTTTCAAAAATAGCAGACCTACAAGCTCGTAGCGCGCCACTCGGTGGCGCGCTATGAGCTTGTAGATCTGCTATTTTTCAATAGCTAAAGTATAACATAATGGGTTAAGTGTTTTGTTTCTATTAAACCATGGAAGAGTGGGAGAGAATGTACACACAAATGCACAATTGAACCTGACTAATGGTCTGTAGATCCTTAACAAAACTCACATAAATGCAAAATGTTTGCACAAAACGCATAGACGCACATTCACACAGGCACACCATCAGTTACTATATAATTTCCATCCTGTTTGCTTTGCATATCTGTATGAGGGAAGTCATCAAGTCTTCATACTTTAGTGCCTTACAACAGTATCCTGTATGCAATAAGTCAAACAAAAAGGCCCATTCCATTTCAGGAATTAATAAAGAAAAACCCTCGTCCCAACTTAAAAATGCAGTATGAAAATGTCAAATGTGTGCAAACATTTTTTAAACATTAGCATCTGTCCCAAAGCTCTATCTCCAACATCCCAGTGTAGAATGTACAGAAAAGGTCTACACTTAAGCACATGTATGTACTAGTGATGTACGGGCGGGCCGGCAACCGGGCCGGCCCGCGCCGATTTGAAAGATCGAAATCTTGTCCCGGGCCGACGGGACAAGATTTTCAGCTCAATTATTGCACGGCGGGCGGGGCGGGTCACGTGAGAGTTTTGGACAAAATCTGTAAATTTAGTAGTAGAAAAATGTGTGTATTCTGAAGAAATGGACTTACTATATGGACAGTTGCTACATGAGCCAGGGAATCCAGGAAAAAAAACAAATTTTTGGTTGTACTGTGACCTTCTACAGTTTTCGGCCAAAAATATAAAGTGGGCTATTATAGCACCACCATTAGGACACTTTGAATATGTTTGGGTTGCGTTGTCTTCCTAGGACCATTTATTTACCATTCTAGGACCTCGGCCTACTGGAAGCCTGCACAAAGTTTGGATGCTGACAGGTGCAGCATTTTCAAAGATTGGATCCAGACTCATGCACATACATGCACGTGCGCACGCACGCACACAGACATACAAAATCTTCTTCCAAGATCCCTTAGTTCCAGCAACTAAGGCGCTCTGTACTTTTCTAAAGGAATTATCTAAGTAGTTTGTCACCTTAGGAAAAATACTACAGTATAATCAATAATGACACAAAGACTTCCAAATAACAATTGGGAAGAGAGTGATCACAAAGGCAATATGCTGTTGGCTTATACCTGTACCGTAGCCCAGGTATATCAACGTTATAAAGGCCCAATTACGGTATGTTGTTTATGGTGCTGATGCTAAGATTCTCGTGTTAACCACTTGAACGTCCCCAGCATGCCTATCCTGGGGGAAGTTAGCAAAAATAATAGCCCACAACAAATGTTTTCATTTGTTTTACAAAGTGCTTTGAACATATATCTTTTAAATGAAAAAAGTAATGGCAAAATTGAGTAATGAATCTATCAATGGGTAAATATTTGACCGATCATTCCAGTCTAATGAATACAGATTAAAAGGGTAGGTTGGTATTTCTTTGTTTCTTGTCCTCCCTCTATTTACCACTGATGCAAGTCACGAAGAGACAAGGAGACAGTATAACATAGAATAGTAGTAGTGCTTCTTTAAGGCGATATGGGAACATTGGAAGATCCAATTGGAAGATGCAGCTACTGAATGCAGCAGCACCAATAACCAAATAGTATCTAGATGGAGCAATAAATGACACTAGTAATTATACATGTTTGGCCTCCCTACAATCTCTGTTTTGGCACAAGGCAAGGTTTAAAGGAATGGCTAGACAGGGGTTTCTAGAACTGCACGATGGTGTTTGACAAACCAATGAACACTGTAACCTGCATTCCATTGTTCATCACCTATACTTGGCAAACACACGGCGGCAGAGGATGCAGTACCTTTAGACTTGATGATGGTTCCAAACCATCATTTAGATGGGAACCCCCTTGAACTCCCTCAAGGACCCCTGGGGGTCCCCGGACCCCACTTTGGGAACCGCTGTTCTAAATCCTAGTTTCTATGTTATTGGTTCTCAAACCTTTTCATGTCAAGGACCCCCCAAATTATATGAATTTGGCCGCGGACACCCATCTCAAAATATTTTGTTCCAGGGACCCCCAGAAGCAAAGATTTGAGTTAAAAATGTTCACTTTAAAAAATATATATATATTCAAAGATTTGCACAAATGTTCCAGATTCAAAAATAGCAGATCTACAAGCTCATAGCATGGCACAACGTGACGTGCTATGAGCTTGTATATCTGCTATTTTTGAATAGCCAAAGTATAAAATAATGGTTAAAGGGTTTAAAATCTAAAATGACACGGATGCTTTTCCTGGTTTTAATGGGTTTAAACAAGGCATAATAAACCTTGTGTGGGAGACATAGACTGTCCCAATTATTATGAATGCTGTCGTTTGTTCTAAGACAACAACAGCAACACAAAAATCACACCCACCTATTGTCCTGGACTGGCATTCTCCCATTTGGGTCACGCTACCTCTAGGGACCAGATCCTACCACACAACACTTTCCTGCATAAAACAAGACCGACAGACCATACGTTTAACTTGCTGTGGATCTGTAGATGATATGCTAGCCAGTAAAACAGTCAAAAGAATTAAAAAAAAGACCCACTGAGATAGATAAATTATGGCTTGTCATAGTTGTCACTGCTGTAGTTAGTTTGTCACACAAACAAAACTGAATGCGCCCGTTAAGATTATTTTAGTTGAGATAACAAATGTCAATGGGTACTTGGGTAGCAGCCTCAAAAGAGAAACAAAAACAGTGTGTGTTGACTAGAATTTGTCATCTATGTACCAGCAGAGTACACTGACATTTCATAACATACGGTACATACATATAAAGTATGTTTATTTTACATGTCTCTAAATAAATCCAGCCTTGCCCTCATTGCGTACAGTACTTTGATAATTGTTTTGTTCAAATGACTCTTCCACACTTCCTAGATCTTCATTTGATTCTCTGATGACAACATAATCCATTGGAATTGAACCTTTTGTTTTCCCATGCAATTTGTGAGGACAATAATTAATCACACACCATCTCAAATTACAGTGTTGGCTTTACACGGTTATGAAAATTAAGTTCTTACAATTATTTTTGGCAACAATTCAAAATTAATGTCCTCTCTAGCGAAACATCCACGTGAACCAGTGCCTAAATTCAACAGACTAAAGCCCGATTCATACTTGGTTGCACGACGGTGTCGCATGTCGAGGACAGCCGACATACAAGGTCTGCTAATGAAGGCCTGCTATTCTCGGCCGTTCCCTGCCATTCCCAGCCGTTCTCTGCACACGACAGCGCATGAATTAGGCCTTAGTTAAAAAAAAACGTCATTTTGAAGATGGATCACATCCTATACATAGGGTTCACCACATAGGCCTACTGAATGGAATCGTTGAACAATCCCACAGTAGCTTTTCTCTTACAGCTGGGAATGTCAACACGCTCTGGTCTGGGCTGATTCATCCGCAGTAGGCACTTTTTCACCTTTTCTTCACAGGGATTTTCCTCCTGGACCTGAAAGACCGCCGGACGGACCCCTCGAGAGGAGATCATTAGAGTGATCATCCCAATTCAGGATAGCAATTTGATTGCTAGACCTTCCGAGTAAAGGGAAATGTTGCTGACGTGTTCTGCAATGTTAAATTCATGAGGTATTCCAGTTCAGGCATGGGGCTTATTATTCGTCCTTTGGAACATGAATTTCTTTCCACAACCTCTTGTCACGAGTTGTGCCGCCGACGCCGCCCCGCTCACACAGTTCCACCAGATTCAACCCCATTCAGACAACTCGCTAGCTTAGAACGACGTGCTGACGGACATCAATCGCTTTTCCATCTGTCAAACGTCACAACACATCTACCATGTCTGGTCTGAATGGCAACTCCAATTTGAATATCCCACAGAGAGACCTCCTTTCTGCCTCCTTTTGCCATGGCATTTGGTGCGTTACTCTGGCTCTCCTACTAGAGGGCAGTGTCGTACACCTCCTGCTGTAGAATGTGAGTGGGGCCTGCAGAGGGGGCCAGCATGGAGGTGTGGTTGTGCTGATGGAGCATGGGAGCAGCAGGAGGGTGCGGGTGGTCCCACACCAGGTCTCTAATGGAAGGGGGAGTGGACGGCACCGGGGGACCCAAGACCACAGGGGTCTGGCCTCTCAGCTGCTCCCGGACATCCTGCTCCAGACTCGGGGGCACAATCAGTTGATCCTCTGGGTCCTGCTGGGCCGGGGCAGTGAAGTAGCCCGACTTCTTTTTGGGAGCCTCCAGGGCCACCTCGATGGCGTTATGGCTGTCCTGAGGGTAGGGTTGTCATCATGATGACAGTTTAGTTGACGATCAAATGTTTATGTCCCTAAATAATCCATTGATGCGAGTAACAATTTAAGTGTTTTTGGCATAAAAATATAGTATAAAAAATACATATATAGTTGAAAATGTCTTTTCAGTTTGCCTAGTAACAGAAAATTACTTTTCTGTTTGATCATTTAATACTTCAATCAAAAATGGCGGAAATAGATGATCTAAATTATAAGCACATGATGCGATGCATTAGCCTGGTTAATAAACCAGACCGAATCAGCCGTTGGCAAAAAAAAGTTGCCTACCAGCGGATTTGCCATGAGGAGATCATGTGATCAAAAGTACCCTACTTTTACTTAAGTAAAATGTTGAGGAATTTCCAATTTCCAATACTTTTACTTCTACTCCACTACACCACAGAGGCAAATATTGTACTTTTACATTCATTTGAAAACATTTTTTTATTAAAAAGATTATTATAATTATTTCAATAACTAGATTATTATTATAAAACATATATTAAACACTTCAGCTCTATACATTTCGGCCATTTGAAAATAGCCGATCTACAAACTCACAGTGAGCTTCTAGATCTGCTATTTTCAAAATATTTGTATACATTTGAAAACTTGAAATGGGACATTCTGCACAGTGAGTACTTTCTACTTTTGGTACTTTAAGTACATTTTGATGCCAATACTTTCGTACTTTTAATAAAGTACATTTTGAATTCCGAACTTTTACTTGTAACGGAGCAGTTCTACATTGCAGTATTGATACTTTTACTTAAGCAAAACATTGGAGTACTTTCCCCCACACCACTGGGTAATTGTGACAGGGCTACCTGAGGGGCAACCACGGAGCCGTTGGACAGCTTCTTGCCAAAGAGGCTGGACGTGGACGGTGACTTCTTCAGGTCCGACATCTCTCGGCCGCAGACGGCCAGGAGGCAGCCGTTGGTCGCAGACACCACCACGCTGGTCTGCCTGCGCGTCTTACCGTTGGGATAGTCACAGCCCCGCTTCTCCATGTCAACGTCTTTGGGGTTCACGGCGGGGGGCCCAGACCGCAGCTGGAACGCACAGCAATGGATGTCAACCTAGATAGATAAAGAGACAGACAGACAGACAGACAGACAGACAGACAGACACCTTTATCGATCCCGCAGGGCAAATTCAGTGGCCAGCAGTTAAAGCACACCATTTTTGATGGTTAACGCTTAAAATGCCATCAACAATGAATGATAGCATACGACAGCACACCCTTTACAGTAACCTGCACTACGACAGCACACCCTTTACAGTAACCTGCACTACGACAGCACACCCTTTACAGTAACCTGCACTACGACAGCACACCCTTTACAGTAACCTGCACTACGACAGCACACCCTTTACAGTAACCTGCACTACGACAGCACACCCTTTACAGTAACCTGCACTACGACAGCACACCCTTTACAGTA